>NC_056745.1:1531035573-1531045573 GCF_019279795.1 Protopterus annectens | reverse complement strand
TTTTTCAAATGTACTTTTTATGAACTGGACTATTAAGGTGCATATTCAGTCATAGAAGAATAAAATGCAGAATCTGAGTTATATACAAAGATAATCTGTCCTGCAAGAAATGCATTCTGCAAGGTTAAACATAGCATTTGAAAAAGCTTATATAACTTCATGACAAATTCTGTGTGATTATATTTGTTTTGCTGCTATAGGTCCAACTTAAGTTGAGTGGTAAAAGAGGTAAATGTAGGATGCTGATGAAGGGTAATAGGAAGAGAGTTCAAAATAGTAGGGCCTTAGTAAAAAATGGCTCTATCTGTACATACAAGTGAAAAAAGTGAGGTCAGAGCATTAGAGTCCGATCATCTGGGAAAACCAGAGTAATGGTTAATGGAAATTAGTTGAAGTAATATCTGGGGTGGTCCATGTAAAGGAGCATGAACATAAGTGTGCTAGGTAGAAATGCAAGTCTATGCTTAGATGGAAGCCTTGTCACATAGATGATTGTTTGGCAGTGTTAAATCTTCCTGCCTACACCAACAAATATGTGATAGATGAGATTTTGCAATGTTTGGGGTTTTAATACATTTACAGCAAAGGTGTAGGCAAAGATGACATTTCTGACTACCCCTGCCCAAGTATATACAGCCCCACAAAGCATTTGGGAACCATTACGTATCTAATTTTATTTAAGGAGCTTGGTAGCCTAGTATTCTACTAAGATAACTATGGTGATGATAATAAATGTTCAAGTACTGGAAAAAGTAAACTGTTGCCAATTGCAAGGCTACAATGTTCAATTAAAAATGTTACCACTATTACCTTTATTACAATTATAGTGTACCATCCACAGACACTATATAAGGTCACATTTAATTATTTGTATAATACATATGGAATTAAAAATTAAACATTTTTGTATATCTGCATTGTGATTCAGATGACAAAGATAGAATTTATATTGTGAAAGAGGTCAAAACATTTAAGAACTTGGATCCAGCAGAGAAAATTTCAAGCAAGCTATGCTAATATATTAAAAAATAGAAATTCTATAAAAATGATCATTCACGTTCATGTAAATAATGAATGGCATAATGTTTTCATATCTTCAAGAAAGAATAAAGATGGTTCAATGTGGGGTCAGGCTAAGAATTGTGAGATCATTCACACACTGTGATTTGTCTTTGTAACTGGTCCAGAAATTATATCTGGATTCTACACTGATTTACAATATACTTTTGATATTACAACTGGTAACCAAAAAGGTGAAATGTCCACAAACCACCACACAATGCGCAGTTCCGGTACAATAAAGGCTGTCTCAGTGTTCGGGGACCAGGATAGTCCTTTAGTGAAGCAAAATACTGTAGGACGTTGCGCACGGCAGATCTACAGAGAGGTACTAATGCTGCCCCTGCTTATGCAGTGTACTGTAATGTAACCTAGTGTAACCTAGTTTACACACGATGCGCTGGCCCTTCCCATTGTTCTAGTATTATGATAATATTAAAGCAAAGCTTCCTAGTATAAAGCTTATTATATAGAATATCTTTGTTTATAATCCTGGCTTGCTCCTTACATAACTATATACTATATTTCCAATAACAAAAGTAATTCCAAGAGAAGACTTCCATGATTTTTAATTGTATGTTATGTAAATGAGGAATCTCATAAGTCCTCATGGGTAGCTACTAGCATATGTAGTTCTCCACATTACAAAATACAACAACAAAAAGAAAAAAAAAAAAAAAAAAATATCTTGCTTTTTTCCCACTTTCTGAAAGTTAAGAAAGTTCAGTTACAGATTTGCTGTTCTGAACTGTTTGGAAGTTTCTAGAAGGCCAGTGCTTGCTTGGGCTAAAGGGAAGTCTCTGTGTTCACCAGTGGGAGTGGTTAACACTGCACAGCCTGCCTGTCCCTGGAGGAGTGGTTACTGCCTAGAAGCTGTAGTTTTATTGGCCATTTTGGGTCAATTCTAAACTCCTTGATCTGTCTCTCTTAAAACCCTACAACTCTCTTTTTGCGCGGTTTTGCACACTGAGCTGCGTCGGGCAGCGCCGCCTAAACAGGTTTAAACTATTCCAGGCTCCACAAAGTCTGCTCTTCACTTTTTCCCTTAGAACTGTTCAAACTCTCAAAGTAATCACTCTATTCTCTTTCTAAAGCCCTGCACTTGCTCAGCTCTTATAAGGAAACACTAACTAAAGCACTACGCCCTCCTTGACTTCTCATAATTAGGCTCCCGATTGGTCCTTGCTGATCAAGTGAAAAATCAGTTCCCTTCCCTAATCTAATCAGTAAAAAAACAGTTCCCTATACTAATCTGGTATGTCCAAGGGTCAGTTTCAAGGTTAAATTCCAGTCCAGCTGGTGAATCTGGGAATTTTGAGGCAATGTTACAATTGCCTTATGTACACAGACAACCCTCTCCTCCTTCCAACAAACTCTAATACATGTGAGCGATGCAGTTACACAGCCAAACTGGAGGGAGAGCTCTCTCAACCCAAGACTGGCACAGTCAGTCAGGAGAAAAAGGTAACCACCCACACCACAAATCCAGTCTCACACAGACCTATTGCATCTGCATACCCAACACATAAACACACAAAAACATACTCGGAGGCTCTAAATAAAAATCTGCCTAAACAGCAAAGACCTCCTAAGCAGATATCCAAGCAACAGCCACCCCTCAACAATACCCACGAATCACATATCTCACAAAATCAGTGTGCCTCACAGTCACAGCCCTTAAGGCCAAACAACACACCAAATACACTTGTTATAGGGGACTCTATTGTCCGGCACACTGACGTCCAGCTCACTGGACTGAACAAAGAGAAGGTCACTGTAAGCTGCCTGTCAGGTGCCAGGATCCGCCACATAATGCAAGCACTCAGGTCACTCCAAAGCAAGTACAAGTATGACTCCGTCATTGTCCATGCTGGTGTGAATGACCTGAGATGTACCTCCCTGGACTACATGAAAAGAGACATAGAGGAGCTCTCTGACCATATAGCCCAGGCTGGTATGACCCTGACCTTGAGTAGCATCTTGCCCTCACCAAGAATGATGCCACAGTATAAAGACAAAATGATCAGTTTCAACAATTGGCTAAAGTATTGGTGTCATTCAAAGGGGATCCAGTGTCTGTCAGCCTGGGATGACATGCTCGACAAGCCACTTTGCTTCGCTAGGGATGGCTTGCACCTGTCACCCTTAGGCTTTCGTATACTGGCCAAGGCTCTTGCCACCCCCATAGTGCCTTTTTTAGGCAAGGCTCAAAGGACAAACCTACCTCCATAGACAACCCAAGGATAAAAAAACTAAAGGTAATGCTACTCAATGCCAGAAGTCTGAACCTCAAGATGCACGCACTTGAGGCTCTCCTCAGTGTGGTGAAAATTGATGTCTGTGCAGTAACAGAAACCTGGTTCAAGGCTCCTGAGAGCACCCCAGTACTACGAGGTTATAACTCATACCATGCGTTTTGGCCCCAAAACTTGGACCGAAGCACAAAAGGAGGGGGAGTATCTATATTCGTCAAAGATACCTACACCTTCAGGTTAGTGCACTGCACGAAGCATCGGAAACCATCCATGTGCAACTAACAGCGGACAAAACTGCCTTTCAGTTTGTAGCCTGCTACAGAACACCCTCCCTATTACAGGAACCCCACTTGGCATTCCTGAGAACACTGGAGAATATGAAGGTCTCTCCAAACACTATGTTATTGGGTGACTTCAACTATCCAAACATTGACTGGGAAAACTACTCAAGCCCAAACACCCTCGCCCAACGGTTCCTTGAATTTATAAACTCTAACGCGATGGAACAACTGGTCACCACTCCCACAAGAGGAAACAACATATTGGACCTGGTCATCACCAACATGGGGACTCTATGTTCCACACCAGAGGTAAACCCCTCATTGGTAAGATTAGACCATAAACAAATTTCCCTGGACATCCACATCCCGTCCCCACCCCCAGCCAAGGAAATCACTATAAAGAATTTCTCAAAAGCCAACTTTGCACTTCTCAAGACTGAGGTGGAATCCTTCAAAGCCCCCGGGCCACAGGATAATACAGCCCAATCCGCAGAATCCTTTATAAATGCATTCTATGAGCACCTGCAGGAATGCATGGATCGTGCTATCCCAAAGAAAACCAAGACTCACTCCTCCAAAAACAGGAGACCGGTCTGGTGGACCCTGGCCATAAATAAGCTATACAACAGAAGGAGGAAGCTACTACATGACAGAGCAAAATCCCAAAAAGGAAAGGCATCTCTGATCAGTATTAGCAAGAAACTTTGATCCCTCATAAAATCATCAAAGGCCAGTTTTGAAAGAAAAATTGCCCTAGACACTAAAGATAATCACAAGGCCTTCTTTAGTTATGTCAGGAATATGGGTGGAAACTCCCAGATATGCTCTGAATTGTTGCATAACGGTACAAAATATACCAAACCTACAGACATAGCCAACATCCTGGCATACAGATTCAGCACAAACTTCTCCCCCCTTCCCCCCCAAAGGAGCAAATGCCTATCCCAACTGAATGTAACCTCCCTGACATCACAGATGCACAGGTGAAAGCTGCCCTCTCCAAAGCAAAAAACACAGCATCTATGGGACCGGACAGTGTCCCAGGCTGTGTCTTACATGAGCTCCAAGAAGAACTGAACCCTCACATTAAGTCACTGTTCAAACTTAGCCTTACTACAGGATATATACCCAAAGAATGGCGTACAGCTACAGTGGTCCCACTCCACAAAGGTTGTGCCACAACGGACCCCGGGAACTATCGCCCCATAAGCCTGACTGGTCTGGTCTGTAAAGCTATGGAGCGTATTATCATGAAACTCATAAACAAAGACATTGGGAGCCTCCAGACACTGGACCCTACCCAATTTGGCTTTGTTAAGGGCAGATCTTGCCTATTAAACCTAGTTGATTTCTTTGAAACAGTTACCAAAGCCATAGATGAGGGCAAGGTAGTCCACACAGCCTACCTGGACCTCGCAAAAGCCTTTGACACAATACCCCACTCGGGCATCATAAATAAGATTACCAGCTTAAATATCAACACCTATATCACAAGATGGGTTGCAAACTGGCTCAGAAATAGAACCCACATGTTCAGAATCGCAGGTGCCATGTCCGAATCCAAACCAGTTACAAGTGGTGTCCCACAGGGCTCAGTTCTGGGACCTCTCTTGTTCGGTATATACTTCTCTGATGTTCAGGCTAACACGGGGGGATTATGGCTGGCAAAGTTCGCAGATGACTGCAAACTGGGGGCCATAATCGAATCTCCAGCTGACACAAGAATCCTCCAAAAGGGTCTCACAGAGATGGATGCTTGGTGCCAGAGCCACGGCCTCAAGCTAAATGCTAAAAAGTGCATAGTCATCCCCTTTGGGAAAAACAAGGTGCCCACAAATTACTACATAGGTGGTAATCCATTAAGTACGGAAGAAGTAATTAGAGATTTGGGGACCAACGTAGATAGTAATCTCTCCTTTGATAATCACGTTGCCAAAGTGGTTAGAAAGACCTTCTATATAGCCCACCTTATCACGAAAGGGTTCGCATCTATATCAAGAGAGGTCATTGTGCCCCTCTACTCATCACTCATCAGGCCCATAATTGAATACAATGCCCCTTTTGGGATGTACCTTACCCGACAACTGCAGCAACTGGAGAGACCCCAAAAGTACCTCACCAAGAGGATTATGGACTACAAACAGATGTCCTATGCAGCTCGACTAAAGAAACTCCAGCTCTACTCAGTTGCTTACCACCTACTCAGAGGCGATCTATGCCTGACATACAAAGCCATGTCAAACCCAGAATTAATGGACATGCTCCACCTCAAAAAATCCAAGTCCCTTAGAGCTACACACTCCAGGGACTTAAACCTCAGCACAAATATAAATAGGACATGCTGGAGGGACAGATTCATTTCCCAGAGGCTCCCCTCACTCTGGAATAGAATCCCAATTCATGTTAGACATAGCCCCTCGCTGACCCTCTTCAAGCGAAATCTGGACGCGTGGATGTAAAATCGCAAATTCACCCCTGGGATCTCTTCTGTGTCCCTGCTAGACAGAGGCACAGTAAACTAATCTTAAAAGGGTACATTCTGTGACCTACTTTACAGAGGCACAGTAGGCTAATCTAATAGGGAGGTGGAAGCCAAATACACTCTGGCTAGGCTTATAAATGCCCTAGGGCAGATAGCCTAGTATCTACCTATGAACCTATGAACCTATAATCATTATTACTCTGACTGTCAGATTAGTTGGATGTAGTATTGAATACCGATATATGCTGTATCCTTAGTAACATTGGTCAGTTTAGTCTAGAGGGTTTCTAATAGCAGAATAAGCCTAGGGTTTCTAATAGCAGAATAAGCCTTGCAGACAGTTCATACCTGTATGTCAGACATAGTATTGCAAGCATTGCAAGGAAATGGTATGTTGGCTGTTGTATTACTGATGAGATAAAAGCAGAGCTGTAGTATCCACTAACCTGTAATTGTGTGTAATGTACTGATTGAAAATAACTGACAAAGCCAAATAACTTGATTGTGAGCTGAGTAAATCTCAGAATACATCAAGAAGAGGTAATGCAATTCCTTATGATGGGATGATTCTGAATCTTATTATCTGTTGTTGCTGCTTTAACATATTACATGTGTTAATTGGAAAGTATTACCTCATTTAGCTCTGAAAGATTCCCCCATGTCTTTTGCCATTCTACATATTTTCCCTTCTTTGAATGAACACACACACACACACACACACACATATATATATATATATATATATATATATATAATTATATATATATATGTGTATATATATATATATATATATATATATATATATATATATATATATATATATATATATATATATGGGTCCACTTTGTAATTTCGAAATACTGAAATCTCATATTTCAGTATTCTGAAACCACAAAGCCGAAAACCCAACCACAACTCACAAATTCAAAAACACACACCCGAGAAATTCAAAATCCCATACTCATGCTACACATACAGTATACACATAAACATACACAAAACTCCCCCCACAATAAAACAAACTGTGCCCCCTCACACCCCCCTACTTATATAGTCTAACTCCTAAATTGCACAAACAGGAACACAAATGAAACTCACACACACACATCTTACAGTCCCTCAAACACACACTTACACACACTAAACCCCTAACCAACATACTTACAGACTCAAACTTATCAAAATTAAACCCAGACATCCACATTCTGTACCACCGGAAGCAGAAATTTGAAATATCCGTACTTCGGTATTTTGAATTTTGTGCTTTTGCCAGTTTCGGAAATGTGAGTATTTGGCTTTGTAAGTTTGAAATACTGAAATTCGAGATTTCAGTATTTTGAAATTACAAAATGGACCCCTTCATGGAGACAAAGACAATCAAAGGAGAGTTAGAGTTTCTTATTCTCCTAAATTCATTTCAGTTTTGTCAAAGACAGGTCATGGCTACTTGTGGACTTCTTTATGAAGGTCATTAAAGCTATAGATGAGGGCAAAACAGTACACACTTCCTACCTCGATCTAGCCAAGGCATTTGACTCAGCCATTGTAGATAAATTGTGCTTAGTCACACAGCACTTGCTTAGCTGGTTAAAGAAAAGTTATGTATAACCATGTACAGGGGAACGCGTTCTCCTCAGCAATGTTTACACTAGCTCCGTGGGTTTGCGGAGAGTACTGCGGGGCTTAGCAGTGGAAGAAATGAGAAAAAAAAGGGAAATAGCCTGGGAAAGCCAATCAAGCATAAATGATTGAAAAGCCCTGTTGCACTCTCACTGGCCCATTCAAACCCCTCGATAATATACCTGGCAGGTGGAATGTATCATAGTCATCCAATCACACAGGGTGCATCTGCAGCACACCAGTATAAAGTATGCATACACCCTTCAGTCTGATTTTCCCATATACTCTTCACCATTGGAGTACACATTTGTGAATTTTTAACAGACAAAATGATAGAGGCTGCTGCTGCTCTGCTACATCTGTATGCACTGTAGGCTAAGGTCGGTAATGATGATGATGCTGACAATAGGCCCAGATTGAGGAGTAGAAGAGTGTTCATGTCCAGGGTAACCTTTCAGGGACTACATGAGCTGGAGATAGAGTGCTACAGGGTGGACAGGGACATACTACAGCAACTCACCGAGCTCTGCCAGCCTCACCTCACACCCAGAGCCAACAGACGGGAACCCATCTGAGTGGAAACAAAGGTATGTGTAGCCTTAAGAATACTATCTACAGGTACTAAAGACCTACGGGGACATCTTTGGGCTCTGACAGGCATCCACATCCAGGGTACTCCACCAGTTCCTGGATGTCATGCTAACACATGCCAGTGAGCACATTTATTACCCCAACAGCCCTGAGGAGACGACCAGCAATATGCATCTTTTCCACCATGTAGCACACTACCCAGGGGTACTGGGTGCCATATGCACTCATGTGCACATCCAAGCACCACCTGGTGAGGAGGGTAGAGTGTACATCAATTACAAGATGTATCACTCCATCAACAGCCAGGTAGTGTGCAATGCCCAGGGCATTATCATCAATGTGACTGCTGGCAGCCATGGCAGTTATCATGACTCCCACATCTGGCATGCATCACAGCTGTACCAGACATTTGCCAGGTGGGACATCCCGTATGGCCATCTAGTGGGGGATGCTGGTTACTCACTGGAACTGTGGATAATGACAACCATCAGAAATGCACACACACCAACTGAAGAATGCCATAATGAGGCATATGCACAAACTAGGAACATCATAGAATGTTTTTCTGGGCTTCTCAAGTCATGGTTCCACTGCCTTGACATATCTGATGGAGCCCTGCAGCACTCTTCAGCCACATGTGCACACATGTTCATAGTATCTGCCATGCTACACAATGTGATCCTGTGGAAGCAGCTGTGGCAGGAACATCACAGGAAAGGAACACAGACCCCTTCCCCACTATTGCCAAGGTCCCCACAGGCACAGGGGGAATCAGATGAAGAACCCCCTGAGCCTGTCCCTGTGGGCAGATGTAAGTGTGCCCAGTACACCCTGGTCTTAGGAAGGAGTCAATGCATAGCACATACACTGACACCCTAGGGACCCAGGGACTGACACCTCATTCCAACTTACATACACACAGTAAAATGGATGCCAGGCACATCACACTACCTATACATTACCATGTATAGGCTGTGTACTGTGTGCATCCAAAAGAGTCAGCCCTGAAAGACTGTCCTCTCAACTGCTGCTGGCACAGAATAAGTCACTCTTCTTAATAAATGAATGGGGAAGTAGACTGTGGTAGCATATGTATTGTATTGCTTCATGTATGCATGGGAATGGAGTGGGTTACTAGGATAGGCGCAGACAATGGACAGCTATGTGGGACAACAGGAACTCTCTCCCACATACTGGCTGACCCACAATATGCAGTAGGCCCCAAGCCAGCAAAATCTACTGCGCTATGTGAGGGACATACAAACAGTGGGGTCATAGGACAAATGTATTGATGTCAATGTTGGAGTCCCATACATACCCCTAAACCTCTTACAGCAAGAAATCTGTACAAGGTCATAAAGAAATGTCAGGCAAAGGCCACAAAACAGGGACAAGTCCTAACTACTGCTCTTACAAACATAGAAAGTTGATAGAATAACAGGTGTTGCAGTAGCATGAATTCTCTGGGCAAAAAGTATGAAACTCAAATGTCTGTCATTACTTTCTTACTTCATTCTTTAATGATTTGACATTAATTTTCCACACAACCACAATTTTATGAAAAATGGACCCAAAATTTGAGGCAGACATCTGGAAAGTCTTTGAAAATATGTACAGTTGAGAGGTATGCCCCCTTCCCACAACACACCCACGTTCACATAGAACTGCAGTAACATTTATGTTTGTAAGGTAATATCAGCAGACCACACATT
>NC_056745.1:1530953073-1531030573 GCF_019279795.1 Protopterus annectens | reverse complement strand
CATCCTGACAAAAGGTGGACATTATCTCTGTATAGTCTTCAGTCAGTACAACAATACATTAGCAGCATGGCTGGTCTGGTATGTACCTATGCAGCCATCTGCATCAAATGGAAAGACTATCCCCGGATTCACAAATCCTCCGTGTAAGACTAAATAAGTCTTACTCAGAGGCTGCAGTTGAATGGTATGACGTCAGCGTGCCATGAATATTCATGAGGGCACGCTGACTCACACCCAAGTCTAACACGGACCGTGCAGGCAAGCAGGGGGCGTGTCCGACTGGTGAGCAGTGTAAGTGTCCATGCCCCTGCAAGTGTGTGAAATGCAAAATGTCAACACACAAGAGCGAATCCACTCAAATGTCCATGTACCCAACACCACACTCCCTGACATTGTAAACCCCCAGCACAGTTATTAAAAGTAAAACATTAATTTTTTATTTTCTAATTCCTGATATACCTGCCTGTATTTGCGTGTGTGTGCACGAGTGTGCCCATTGCTTAGCTGCAGTTAGCAATTTCGACATGGAAGACCATAATAAGGAATGTGTATGCAAATTACGCCAAATAGTAATAGCGTAGTGGTAGAGCATTTGCACAAAGAGGAGGCATTCATGGTTCGAGTCCCATCACTCCCCTTCCTATTCTATGTTCAAAATGAGTATATGAAATAAGTCCTCACAGATATGATAAAACTTTTACTAAAAAGCATTGAAATGGCCTATGTATCAGTGAACAAAAAGTAAAGTTATAAATGAACCTGACATATAATAATCCTCAGTTAAGCAGCGCTTTACCCAGCGCAATGTAGATGCCTATAGCTAAATCGCGCTTTACCCAGCGCAATATAGTTGCCCATAGCTAAATCACGCTTTACCCATCGCAATGTAGTTGCCCATAGCCAAATCGTGCTTTACCCAGCGCAATTTAGTTGCCCATAGCTAAATCGTGCTTTACCCAACACAATCGTTTAGCACGGAGGTGCACACCGTGCCAACCCGAGCACCGTTGGGCAACATGGAGCACCGTAGAGCAAGGTTGCTTAAACCCAGCCACACCCCCTAACCTGTCTGGACAGTAGTAAAATAAAAAGCAATGATAAGATTTGAACCTAGGACACTATGCACCATAGCTAAGCAGGTCTGCAGTCAGCCAAGAATAGTCAAAAACGGCCAATCACAGAAAAGTGCGGGAAATGCGGCATATTTAAGCTGCATAGGCGGGAATACTCGCCATAACTGATTGTAGCTCCCATCTGCAGTTAGAATGTCTGGTGCTGGAGAGGGTACATGCTTTAGAGTGCAATGCTGGGGCATCAAGGAGTCAAGATACATGGTTTGGCTCCTAGTCCATCGGCATGAGACTCGACTCCTGCAGGGCCAGTTCCAAGGAATGGAGTATAAGGCAGAGGCTTGGAACCGGTTGGTTCATGAACTCACCAGTGCCACAGGCGTCCCTCGGACTGGTGAGCAGGTCTGTCACCACCATGCAGACCTGAAGAGACGGAAGCAGGATCTTCTGAACCAGTGGATCCAGGAGGCCGGTCATATGCATGATGCCCCACTACTAAGTAGGTAGCCATGTAATGCAGTATGTAAGACAAGCTAATATAGTCTAAATAATGTATAGGTATGTCTAAATATCCCTTCATTTACTCCACAGCTGCAGGTGTTCATGCTATGAATCAGCAAGCCTATGCAGATAGGCTGCTAAGGCTGCGCCACCAGGCAGGTTAGTAAATATTCTGCATGTATTGTTATAAAATATATGTGAGAGAGCATGACAAAAGTGTCGTATCCCAATAATACAGCTAGCAAATGCCCTGAATAAATCCTCTGCATGTACTGTTATATAACAAACATCAGTGAGCCAGAAATAGAGTGTACTAACCCAGCAATCAAGGGTTTTAACTACCTATCCCTGACTCCATGCAAAGATGTATCTGAGTGTTTAATAGGCCTGGCAGAGGCACAAACACACAGGCATATAAGCTATTTTGCTGTTACACACTCTGCAAATAGCTTTGGTAGGACTCCCACAAGCATACCCTTATGTAGGAGTACAACACAGAAATACCAAAGGATGTAGCCATGTACTGGTAGCAAATGCCTGTAACAATGTCATTGTAACAGTCCTGAAAACACCTGTGAGTTGCACAGACAAAGAATAATAGTGTAACTTCTGGCTAACATCTGGATAGGTTCACAGTTGTAAACTATGCAGACAGACCACCTGCCTTGATAAACTAACAGGTAGACACAAGTCCCTTAAGTCCAGTAAGATAATATTCACACAATAATACATAATGCTCTCTGTATGTAAGCATCCCCCCCACAATTAAAATATACTTGTGTGTTTAGGGTCTACCAAGGGTGTAGGTAGGCATACTCAGTCCTGGAATTCTCTAGTTGTCCTGATAACCCTGTGCTAATGTCAACAATAAAAACACAAACCCTGCAGAAGTGAGTACATTAATATTCACAGTATAACAGTTCACAAACAGTTCATGTGCAAAAATAATAGTTCTCAAGAACTACATTTGTATGGCAGTTAATCATATGAGTAGAAAAGAAACTACATAGTCACATAAATGTTGTGTAAGCATTTGTAGGTGTGAGTTAAACTCTACACTGATAGCTCTGTACTGGAAGTGGCAACAGTCAGGTCTGAGTACAACATGTACATCACTGTCTACACCCCTAGCTTCATTTATAAGACATATACCAACCTTCTGACTTACACAACAGTGTCCACAGCAAACAAGCATGGGCCCCACTCTGAAAATCTGAAAGGGCTACGCCTGCATACCTTAGCAATTTATAGCATTGTGTTGCTATGACAGTGAGTACTGCAATTACCACTCAGCAGGCTGTATGCATTTACCAAATGCTGGGCAACAATTGGTGCAGAGGGCATCACATGCACATGTGCAGATACCTATAAAAGCAGATAGTACTTGCTATTCCCACATGCAATCATTACATTGCACGTTCCAGATAGTGAACAACTCCAAGCAGGAAAAAAAAATAAAAAAGTCCAAACAAACAACAGTATGTTTCTTCACTTAATAAAAACAAAAACATTAAAGCATACACAGACAGACCAGAAAGGGACATACAGGTATGTAACAGTTTGTAGTTACCGGCAAGTAGTAGATGTTTATGTTTAGTACTGTAGATCCTCTGAAACATGCATATGTGGCAGCAGTAGGTATGTATGCACTGATGCCATGCATAAGTATTGCCATGGAGAAATTGTTGTGTAACAGTGTGCAGTGGGACATAGGTGTGACATTTGTAGCTCAGCAGTACATGTCAAACATCTGAACATGTTATCTATGGCCTGTACAGTACTGTGTCTAATGGCAGTTTGGAGGAGTACTGCAAACACCTATATAAACTTGGATGTCACAAAGTAAGACATGCATGATAGTCACATAATGTGTAGCTTAGCATTGGCAACTGCTGTAGCAGGCTAGCATAGTAATGTATCATTTGCAGCTATGTATACCTTTGTACTATTACTGTATGCACACATGTGACAACTGTCCATGTTGTAGCAAGGCCCAACAGGTCATCCATGAGGTGTATGGACTTACAACAGTGTGGACCTTCTGTCTGTATGGCACACACATATGTAGAGATACATGTGTGTCTGATTTATAAGCATCTGAACATGTGCATAGAGCAAGGGACATACTGCAACTGTATGTGAAGGGCGGACATGTATATGTTGGTGCAGGTTGTTATGTGCATATACATATGTAGGTTGTAGTGTGTGTCAAACAAGACAGCATACAGTGCTGGCATATGACATGTGTTGTTCAAATGCCATGGGTATGAATTGTTAGGTATATAGTCTTCCAGATAGTCTTCCAGATAGGGGGCCCTGCTAAACATATATGGGCTGAGAACACCTTCCATGCATTCTGCACAAGACTGTGCAATATCATTACATAACTGTATCCCCTCAAAATGTGCATAATTGATATTCCCACCATGAAAGGTGGACTGTATATGTGCCGATATGCATATCTATGTGTACACCAGTGGATGTTCAAATGTATGCTCCAGCTGAATGTTGCACATGTATTGCCATCCCTATTGTTAAAAGCCCTGTAGCCATGAACTAACACATAGGTAGTAGTGTACTCAACACCAAAGGTGTGATAAGAGACTACGGGACACAGGTGGACAGTAGTGTCCCTAATGATGATCATTGTGCCACACTAGTCATGTAAACCTAATACAGTCCACATGTCGTCAGTAAATGTGTGGCATCCATGGAAACAGAGGTCGGTGTTCCACTCCACTCATCAGTCATAACATTCATCATAGAGTACAATGTCCCTGTTGTTATGTATCTCAGAAGACATCCACAGCAACAGCAGATGCCAGACACATACCTCACAAAGAGTATTACCAGACTCCAACAGATGCCCTATGCTGGCTGTCTTACAAAACCACAGCTGAACTGTGTCGCATACCGCCTACCCAGAGCCTACCCCTGCCTAACATACAGAGCTATGGCAAACACACAGGTGTTGGACGTGCTCCATGTAAACAGATGTAACACCAGACAAGATACACACTCTACTGATCTACACCTTGTAATGTAAAAAGCAGAACATGCTCAACTTGCACATTATCATCACAGACACATACCATACTGTGGAACCAACTACCTATCAACAGCATATGAAGGTCCTCATTAGCAGTTGCCATGACTAACCATGATGATTGCATGTGAGATAGGAAACACAACCCGGTAATCACCCCTATGGCTCTGCATGACAAGGGCACATGAACCTACATTACATAGGTGTTGTAGTGCAGGGTACCATATGTCTAAGCTTCCATAGGCCCTATGGATAACAGCCTATCAGCTACCTATGACACGATACACACACGCATGTACCTGTTGCATCACATGCTATGTGAGGTTGACTGTGTGTGATGGAGAATGTGTATGTGAATGTGTCAATGATGTGTATATGTGTGATAGCCTAGTGTGATTCTGTGTATACCATGGTATGTAGTTTTATAGCTGTAATCCCATCAAAAGGTCCGTATGCTATTGCCAGGCATGAAAAGCAGTATGGCATACATTGTGACATAGTCCCATGGTGTCAACTGGAGTGTGCCATTGTAGGCTAAAGCAGTACATATATGCTTATTGAGTGTTAACATTAGTGAATACAAGTCATGTATGGACTGTAGTACTACCTGAAGCTGTATGCCTCAACCGCACAGAATGGTTTATATCCACATGGCTTGGTAACACACTTTTGTTTGTTACCTGCAGTCCTCAGACATTACATACCTCAGACATGAGGTTATGTAGGTGCTGACACACAGTAATGTATGGTACACAGGTAAATGTAATCTGGGTTGCCATACCTTTGTGTCTTGTAGGTATGTTTGATGTGTGTGTGGGTATGCCTGTAACATGGCCTCGGTGGCATGCATGTCACAGGATATAGGTGCGTATTTAGCAACATGTATAGTGTAGTACAGCAGTATGCCACCTATAGTGATGAATGTGCACATATGTTACTGAAGGGTTTGCTATCAAATAGTAGTGTGGTGTACTGGTAGTACTGTAACCGTACTGTACATTAATTTGAATGGATGACAAATGTCTGTATGCATTAGCTTCATATACACCTCCTGTGGCTAGGTGTTGCATTGTGTCACATACAGTGTGCCATGTACTGTTGTATAGTCTTACATACTGGTTTCACTTTGTGTCTGTGCAGAACATGGTTTGGTATATAGTATGTGCCAGGCGCTGTCAGGCAGTTGTGGGCTTAGCAGTCATATGTGGTATTAAAAGTGTGTATCTACTGACAGCCAGTAGGTTGCTATACATGGCATTTCATTGATGTCTGTACATTGGAATGTTGAGTGTGCCACATGACTTGCTCACAATTACTGTTTAATTGTCTACCAGTGTTATGTCACACAACAGAAAGACAGCCTATTCCCCTGAGGAGGAGGAAGTTATCTCAGATGCACTTATCCAACATTATAACCTTCTGTTCTCAAGATCCTGCCAGGACCAGCACGGTCGCACTGCACTGTGGCAGGATGTTGTCCATCAGGTGAATGATGTAGGCATGCATAACTGGATATATGAGCAGGTACGCCATCACTGCAGTGATTTAATCAGACATGTCCGGCAGCATGCCTCCGATGTCCACAGACAACAGCTTGCCACAGGTGGTGGTGCTGCTACACATCCCCCCTCACCAGAGTGGAAGAGCTGCTCCTCAGCGTGGTGGCTTCTGGCCAAGCAGTGCAACACACCTGTGTCATCATGGAGGCTGGAATCACCCAGCACAGCGATAACGAGTGTGCAGGTAACATGGCATATCCGTAGACCACTGTTATCCCAATGTTATAATATGCATTAATCAGATGTGTACTGTGTATGCAGGATATGTGGAGCCTGGTGTCATGCAATACTGATAAGTCGTGACATTATCTGTATGCCTGTGACTGTCACCGCATGTACTACTGTATAATTGCAGACTCACAGCAGTAATGACATAGTTGTTGGCACTGACATACTGTCTCATATCCTTGCAGGTCCCTCTGGTGTGATAGCAAGACAGCAGACCCATGATGGTGAGTGGACTACAGTCAATATAGCATATAACATGTGCATGTCATAGGAGAGTTGTAGGCCATATACACACGTTAAACACCTACACATAGTGCATGCTCTGCATGTTCTCTGTGTGACTATGCACTTCCCAGTGACATGAGTAGCTGACTCATACACATGCAACACACAGAGCATCACAAACAAGTGGGGTACATTGCAGAGGACATTGTATAGGCAGATTCAATACACATGCACACAACATACACTACCTTGTCATACGCAGTATGTGTTAATATGATACACATGGCATATGTAGTCACCTGCTGTAAGGTCATACTCCAGTATCCCATATGTCATCAACACAGCACACATACTATACCTGGGGGTAGAGGGCAATTATGGGGCGGTGTGACATGCGTCAACACACAACACAGTCATGTTAGGCAATGCTCCCGATTGAACACCTGACATGCCCATGTAACAACTGTCTGTGAACTGTTAAATGTAGCCTAAGTGGTGCAGGTCAGGTACAGCAAGATAGTTGCCAGTGTGACATGCATCAATGGCCTTGAGTGACCACATGATGCTGCCTGATGATAGCTCAAGGTACTACACTGCATCCAGTTACAGTACCTGCAGTACTACACATAGCATTCATTGTTATACACCTGACAGTTGTGTGCATCCGGACATGTTTTGTATACCTATGAGTGATGGTGCACAGGACATTGGAATGTGTTTCAGACTTGCAGTGCAATGTTGTGTCCATGTACACATTGTGTACCAGGGTGAGGCCAATCATTGAACAACACACATGCATCAACGACATGTATACTGTTACCAACAAGGATTCTCTACACTCGCACTGCATGCTGTTGAGCAACACACATCCTGCATGCTGACACATGTGATAGGTCTCTTTGGCTTGTGATATTGTACTCCACCATCAACCACTAACGACTATGTTCCATATTGCTGTTGGTGCGTGTGTTTCAACTTGAATGTGTAGTGTATTAGTGTGCATGTGTGGATGTGTGCATGTGTGGATGTGTGCATGTGTGCATGTGTTCATGTGTGCATGTGTGCATGTGTGCATGTGTTCATGGGTGCATGTGTTCATGTGTTCATGTGTGCATGTGTTCATGTGTGCATGTGTGCATGTGTGCATGTGTGCATGTGTTCATGTGTGCATGTGTGCATGTGTGTGGACATCCTGTACAGATGAAAAAGTGTGCTTCCTGTCTCCCTCTCACAGCTGCTGCGGTATTGTTGGATGGGTGCAGCAGGGAACCTGAGGTCACTGCCACAAATAGTGACCATGATGATACATGTGTAGTGGCACAAGCATGTTTGACAGGGTCTGTCAGTGGTCCACCAATTCACAGTAAACAGCTTTCCACCCCATCTATGCGCACATACGTACTGCCATTACATCCCTCAACACCAATGGCCTTAGGTGAGGAACAGCATATGGTAGGCATTGACCAGGAAAGTGTGGTATCTATGGCACATGCAACCCCACACAGCAGCCATGCCCAGACACCCAGAACGGTACCACATAGGCATATGTCCAGGAATTTTTGACTGTTGAAAAATCCTTAACATGTGATTCCATTCAAAATATATGTCAACTGTTGGATTTAGTACTTAGTCATAATGTATTCATTTTTAATCAACAACCATATTTGCAGGTCAACAGGGTTGCCATGGGCACCCCCGTGGCCAATACATATGCAAATCTTGTACTATATCAGTGGGAATTGGATAATATGCATGATGGTAAAAATTTTTTTGATGCACATGTTGTGTTTTATCAGCGTTTTGTTGATGACTGTTTTTTAATTTGGAATGGCTTTAGGGATAGTTTAGAACAATATCTTGTATACTTGAATAATACGACAGCCTTTTTAAAATTTATATCAACTATTACTAGTAAAGAGGCCTCTTTTCTTGATGTTAGTATTTTTTCTAAAAATGGAATTTAAAATACATCTGTTTTCAAGAAAGAGACATATGTAGGTAGATATGTGCATGCGGACAGCATGCATGCCCCACATGTTTTTCGGGGTGTGGTTAAGTCTCAATTTATCAGAGTGAGCAGACTTAACACGGATGATACTATTTTTAGTGAACAGCTAAATGATACATTTAAAGATTTTTTTTATTGTGGCTATGAAATGACTATTTTGAATGAATTAAAAAACTATGTGTCTATTAACAGAGATTCATTGTATGCCCCATATTTTAGAAATCCATATCTTGTAAATTTTGATATTATAACAAGCCTAACCGCTAATCCTGATACACAAAGGTTTAGATATGTAACTGGTTATGCTAGTAAGGTTACTCTTGTTAAGCGTACAATTTATAAGTATTGGCCCATTTTAATGGCATCTCCTGAACTTACGAAATTGTTAGGTGATAAGCCATTTTTTAGTTTTAGAAATATGAGAAGTCTTAAAAGTATGCTATGTTACAAGGATTTTTGTCTTCCTTCAAAATTTGTTCTTGATAGACCTATATGTTCTGTATCCTATTTTGGTACATATCCATGCCATCACTGCTCCTGTTGTTCTGACTTGGTTACTGTTTTGGAATCTACTAAATATGTGCACATGAAAACACATTATACCAATAATTTTCATGTAAAAGCCACTTGTACTTCTACCAACGTGGTATACATGGCATCATGTATTGTATGCCCTGCATACTATGTTGGTAAGACTACACGTAGACTTAAGGATAGGATTATTGAGCACAAGTCAGAAATCAGGAGGCAGTGTGCTCAGAATGCTTTATTTAAACATATTGAGACTTATGGTGACCGACATACATTTAGGTTTAGGGTTATAGATTTGGTTGTTCCTTCAATTAGATGTGGTGATATTAATAACTTTCTTGAGACTAAAGAATATCAGTGGATAGTACGCCTAGGAGCTGATAGCCCCCCTGGCATTAATAGTACTGTCAGCATTAAACCTATCCTTGTTGGATTGCAACGCAATATGAAATGAGTATTTTATATTTATGTTTATTTTTATGTATTTCTGTATTTTTGTATTTTTGTATTTATATATTTGAGAAAGAAAAATGTATTGTATGTATGTATATATATTTACACATATTTTTAAAAGTTTTCATCAAATATATATTTTTTTAAATGTATTTTTAAACATGTCATGTGACTTTGGCTGCAGTCACATGATTTTTTGGCTTGTATAAAAGCAGTTGCTTAGTGTATGTCTGTATTCAGTATTGAGAAAGGGTTATTCCCGAAAGATTTGCGTTATACAGCAAGATAGTTGCCAGTGTGACATGCATCAATGGCCTTGAGTGACCACATGATGCTGCCTGGTGATGGCTCAAGGTACTACACTGCATCCAGTTACAGTACCTGCAGTACTACACATAGCATTCATTGTTATACACCTGACAGTTGTGTGCATCCTGACATGTTTTGTATACCTATGAGTGATGGTGCACAGGACATTGGAATGTGTTTCAGACTTGCAGTGCAATGTTGTGTCCATGTACACATTGTGTACCAGGGTGAGGCCAATCATTGAACAACACACATGCATCAAAGACATGTATACTGTTACCAACAAGGATTCTCTACACTCGCACTGCATGCTGTTGAGCAACACACATCCTGCATGCTGACACATGTGATAGGTCTCTTTGGCTTGTGATATTGTACTCCACCATCAACCACTAACGACTATGTTCCATATTGCTGTTGGTGTGTGTGTTTCAACTTGAATGTGTAGTGTATTAGTGTGCATGTGTGGATGTGTGCATGTGTGCATGTGTTCATGTGTGCATGTGTGCATGTGTTCATGGGTGCATGTGTTCATGTGTTCATGTGTGCATGTGTTCATGTGTGCAAGTGTGCATGTGTGCATGTGTGCATGTGTTCATGTGTGCATGTGTGCATGTGTGTGGACATCCTGTACAGATGAAAAATTGTGCTTCCTGTCTCCCTCTCACAGCTGCTGCGGTATTGTTGGATGGGTGCAGCAGGGAACCTGAGGTCACTGCCACAAATAGTGACCATGATGATACATGTGTAGTGGCACAAGCATGTTTGACAGGGTCTGTCAGTGGTCCACCAATTCACAGTAAACAGCTTTCCACCCCATCTATGCGCACATACGTACTGCCATTACATCCCTCAACACCAATGGCCTTAGGTGAGGAACAGCATATGGTAGGCATTGACCAGGAAAGTGTGGTATCTATGGCACATGCAACCCCACACAGCAGCCATGCCCAGACACCCAGAACGGTACCACATAGGCATATGTCCAGGAGTTCTCGCGGGAGCATCGCTGGTTGTAATGCCCCTGGCAGGTGTGCCTGCACAGGTCTCACAACCTCAGGTATGTTCCTGGCTGTGACGCAAGCACAGGTACATATGGAACGGTGCACCAGGCAGGGACTAATGGTGCAGAGGGCTCATAACACCGCTATCAATGACAGTATCTATGACCTTGCCGGTGCCATCCGCAATTACACCAATGTCATCGATAGACGTTGGGGGGAGACACTAGATGTCCTCCGCAATGTTATGTCCATGTGCCAGGACAGTGCAGAACGGCTGGGCCGTCGATGTGGACGTGTGCCAGCAACATCATCAGCTGGCAGTCATCACGGATGACACACAAGTGCCAGCCTCTCCCGTAGTGCCAGTACCAGCCCCAGCAATGTTGTGGCTGGGCTGTCGGTAGACATTCACAGACGACCACGTGCACGTGGCTCTGCCCGGTCCCAGCAGGGACATGAGTTCAGTCAACATCCCTCTGCCTCTGACAATAGTACACAGTCCGGCTTAGTACCTGATACTGTCCGTGTCACCCCTGCCAGGCACAGGTACTGTGTCCGTGGCCGGAGATAGTGATCTATACAGCCTGGCAGGTACAGTCTGTGGCTGTCCCACAAACTCCCATATTTGTCAGCAACAAGGGGGTACTGTGTGCATGCAGACACAAACACATACTACCAACACATAGGGCTAACACATATACACACACATCACATCAACACTGACCCATACTGTACTGTTGTCCCTCACACACACACAGACACACCCACATACATGTTGATTGGATGGGTCATTGTCGGGCTCTGGAAAAACAATCACACACCCTGTGCATATGATGAAACTGTGCCACCTCCTGTCATCTGTGACATTGATGCAGGAACAGGATAACATGGTGCAGATGCACAGGGTGACCTACTAGCAGTGTAGCAATGTTACCATGTTGTGAAAAGTAAAGTGTAATGATATCCTTGTAGGTGTATCTGAGCAGGCATGATGCATCACAGCACTGATTATCAATTTAGTATTGTTTACACCAGTGTTAATTCCAAACATGAATTGTCCACACATGTGCCAGTTGGCTGATGTGTGTGGTACTGGCAGCATGTGTCGGTGAGTGGATGTTATGTGTGTGATGAGTGCAGTACAGATTTCAACTTGTACATTTGTGAACATGGTGGAGGTGCACTGTTTGCATGTATGTGCATGGTGGGCACATGGGAAGGGTGACATGCCCTGTATTACACAGTGTTAATACTTCTATTTCCTATTGGTGTCCAATATGCATGTCACTACACATATGTCACAACTTGGGTACACATGTGTATATGACATGGTATGACACTGCTGTGAGTGATACTGTTGATATCGGTCATTGGTTAGCATTCTGGTAGTGTACATAACCTCAGCAGCCTGATTTTAACCAATTGTTAGATGATGTCTTGACAAGTGACACACAGCTGTAGGATACACAGTAGCATTACAATCTTTCCGGTATTGTGCTATACCAATTACCAGTGGTAATGACCACCACACATTCCCGTTACCACTAGTGTTTGGCATGTGTCCATTCTAAGTACAAGCAGACACACTAGGGATATGTACGTCCACAGCTGGTGATCCATACAGTGGCCTACAAAGCATTCCCCGGATTAGACACTTATCCTCCACAAGGATATCATACAGACAGATACCTGTTGACAAACCCATGTTGTGAAGCTATGAGCCAACAATAGCATAGTCATCCACATTTACTACACATAGTATCCTGATAGTACCACATTGGTCATAGTACACAACATGTAGCAAGGGTACCGATGTGTACAAACAGCTACATTTCATCTGTACTTTGATATCCACATTCACAAAGCTATGCTGATGTCCCTCAGTGTATCACATAAGCAATAAGAGGTCTGTATGCATATCCACGTAGTTGCTGTATATCTACAATGATTGGCCATTATTGACAGACTGTGTTGTGTTTGAACATGTCTGTCATATGCCACAGACATACAACCGCACTCACACTATTCTATAACAACTGTCATGTGTGTGTGTGACACAGATGACCTAGGGCACAGCTCATTACAGTGGCTGGACTTGTCACATACATACATATGCGAGCTACGGTCCAAGAAACAGCAGCAACAACTGTCAATGGTAACAGATGTAGTCGTGTTGACAGCAGGCTTCACACCTATGAAGTGAATGAGGTCACATGTACATATATGTCTTGGCCGCACAGTTACCGATGTAGGTCACATGTACATATGTGTATTTGCCACACAGATACCTGCAGTGTGCAATGCACATACTGTTGTTTTACTGATATGTCAGACAGTAGTAAAAGCAAAACACACAACACATTGCCCAACAGTGTCACACACACACACTCAGCAATTGCAAGATTCAGACCCCTACCTACATATGTCATGATACTAGACAGATATGCATTACCACAACATGCCATATGCTTTACTGGGATTTTTCATTTCCACTGCTGTAGTTGTGGGATACTGACATAATCAAACCGACAAAAGGGGAATTCACCTCTTCTAATGTGTTTTCACAGTCTCAAAAAAGGCCACTCTTCTCAAAGGAAATCGCACACACACATGCTCAGTACTTGCAGGATTCAAACCCAAACTTAGCTATGTTATGACGCTAGTGAGATACGCATTAACATGACATGCTATATGCTTTACTGGGAGCATTGGTTTCCAAAACTGTATTTGTGGGATACTGACATCATCACACCTGGCAAAGAGGAATTCACCTCTTCTAATGTGTTTTCACAGTCTCCAAAAAGGCCACTCCTCTCAAAGGGAATTTCACACACATTCAGCACTTGCAGGATTCAAACCCCTATCTAACTAGGTTATGACACTAGTGAGATACGCATAACACAACACGCTATATGCTTTCCTGGATGCATTAGTTTCCAAAACTGTATTTGTGGGATACTGACATCATCACACTTGGCAAAGAGGATTTCACCTCTTCTAATGTGATTTCACAGTCTCCAAAAAGGCCACTCCTCTCAAAGGGAATTTCACACACACACACACACATTCAGCATTTGCAGGATTCAAAGCCCTATCGCACTACGTTACGACACTAGTGAGATATGCATTAACACGACACACTATATGCTTTACTGGGAGTGTTCTTTTCCAAAGCTGTATTTGTGGGATACTGACATCATCACACTTGGCAAAGAGGAATTCACCTCTTCTAATGTGTTTTCACAGTCTCCAAAAAGGCCACTCATCTCAAAGGGAATCATGCATACACACTCAATAATTGCAGGATTCAAACCCCTACCTAACTATGTTTTGACATTAGTGAGATACGCATAAACACGATGCACTATATACGCTACTGTGCGTATTCTTTTCCAAAGCTATATTTGTGGGATACTGACATCATCACACTTGTCAAAGAGGAATTCACCTCTTCTAATGTGTTTTCACAGTCTCCAAAAAGGCCACTTTTCTCAAAGAGAATTTCACACACACACATTCATACTTAGTATTTGCAGGATTCAACCCCCTACCTAACTATGTTATAACACTAGTGAAATACGCATTAACATGACACGTTATATGCTTTACTGAGTACATTCTTTTCCAAAGCTGTATTTGTGGGATACTGACATCATCACACTTGGCAAAGAGGAATTCACATCTTCTAATGTGTTTTCACAGTCTCCAAAAAGACCACTGCTCTCAAAGGGAATCACACACATACACACAACCATTGCAGGATTCAAACCCCTACCTGACTATGTTATGATACTAGGAAGATACGCATTAACACGATGTGCTATACACTTTACTGAGTGCTGTAATCACCACTGCTGTATTTGTGGGATACTGACATCATCAGACTTGACAAAGAGGTGTTCACCTCTTTTAATGTGTTGTGAAAGCCTACAAAAAACCCACTCCTCCCCAAGGAGATCACACACACAACCCCACACACAGCAATTGCAGGATTCAAACCCATATCTAACTATGTTATGATAATAGAGTGATACACATTAACTTGACACACTACATGCTTTCTTGGTGGTTTCTATTCTCCTGCTATATTTGTAGGATGCTGATATCATCAGACTGGACATAGTAATGTGTGTGCACTTAGTTTTATGCAATCCCAGGAATGAACCTTGTGGGTCAGCAGGTGTGAACAGCTTGAACAGGAATCCACAATTCATAGCTTGTGTGATCTATCTGTGGACAAATTGCCATTCTTTCATATGGCAATACATATTTATGCACAGACTGTTGGTTTTGTGGATACATGTGTCTGTGATGTTGATAAAGGGCTATTCAAAGTCTATGTGGGATGTATGTTGCTCCTTTCAGTGATGTATGTCCTGGGTGGCTGCCTTGAAAACAATCTAGCAGCTTTGGGAAACATGATCTGCTCATTAACATACCACAGACGTTTAGGTTGTGTGTTTGGGGGATTACAATAGCTCTGTTCCGGACTGCAATCATGATGGACTCCATGGCCTAGCAGTTCAGACTTCATAGGCTTATAGGACTATAGTTTCCACGGTCTGTTGTGCACCAACACTTGTGAGGTGTGCCACATGTTGCTGTAACACATTCAACAGTGTAAGATCATGTAGGGAGTGTGAGGCTCAACAAACTGTTCAGGTGCAGAGTCTGTTTGTTCTGTTGTTCACTTATGACACATATGGGGAAACAATGTTATCCATGTGATGGGATTAATTTGGCTTTGGGAGGAGCAGTTTACACATTCTACATGTGATATCGCCTGGTATGATGATAGGGACTTTTGTCACTGGGAGGTGGGTATGTATGTATGGGCCAGTCTGACAGGATGTCAACATTGTCAGTCAGGTACAGTTGACTCTGACTCAGGACATATAGGACTGTACATTGCTATTTCTGACATAGCTGAAGGAGGTGTAATGGTTCTGTCTGTACTCCTTCGCAGATAATGTGCCGGATTCACGATGGCTTGCACGGAGTGTACGAACAGAGTAAGACTCCATGCAGCCATCATGTCTGAAGAGCAATCCAGGAACAGCTTGTAGGGGTGTGTAAGAGAGCTCCTAAAATGTCTCCTACACGGACAGGGCTGAGATATGCAAATTGCCACACTTGCAGCTGAAAGACATGCAAATGAGGTAAATTTGTGATCCAGGAAGCACAAACTTGTCCAAGTAGGAGCCGTGTTAGCTGCAGAAATGTACTCAGTTGACAACTGAGTACCATTCTGCAAATAGCACAATGGAGCCTTGTCAGCTCCAAATATAGGTTGCATATGCTTGAGGAAGCATGCCAATGGCCAAATATACAGCCATTGGAAATGTTCCCAGATGCAAAATTAAAATAAAAATACTTTATTTTTTTTGGCGATTTCCGATGTTTAAGCATAGCGCAGCGCCGCGCAAACAGGGTGCGCTAAAAAAAAACATAAAATAAGAAAATTAAAGCCACAAATGTGAAATCTATGAAAACTGTTAAATTACAATGTAAGGGAATAGCAGGCTGAAGACAACATGGCCACAGAGTAGGGGTTGCTAAGGGGACAAGCCCAGTCTAAGACATGTAACCAAGCATTAGTAGGCAATCCTATGTAAATTAGTGTTAGGATAGTGAATCACACTTTTACATAGCAAATGAGCACAGTCAGTGGAGTGTAAGCGTAGGATATGGGGAGTAACAGAGTAGGAGATAGGTGACATCACAGGGGCGGTATGTATGAAAGTAGTGAAGCTCATAGGAGCAGAGTGGCATGTGTCAGCTGTCAGTTAGACATCATGGAAAGAGGTGTGCCAACAGGTAGGGCAGGGAAAGCCAAGAAATGGAAGGTGTATACTGTGGATAACACCAAAGTTTCTTGCTGAGTGGGTATGCACGCGTGTGCACACCTGTAAACCCGAGTAAGACAGATTGCGCACGTGAAAGCATGAGTGCGCGCGTTTAAGCCGGAGTAAGCATGTATAAGGCTGTTTAAAGACCTGTAAGTGCATTTGTGCTGGTGTGTGCGCGTTTTTACCCAAATAAGCAAGTTTTAGTCTGTGTAAGCATGTGTGCGTGCGTGTGAGCTGCTGTGAGCGTGTTTGCGCTTGTATACGAGTCGCTCCCCCCCCTAAAGAAACAGAAAGGAAAAAGGAAGCACAACAAATAGTAGGAAGCTACCAGGGAATACTAGTAGAGCTAGCAGGTGAAAACAATCAGAATCAGGCAATTACACAGGCAGAACACTAGCCCAGCTCAGCACTTAAAACTCTGCAAACAACAGTGCAGTTTGTTTCTCTCAAGAGACACTGCAACACTGGAGTAAGCTACTAGAAGTGAAAACTGAAAAAGCTTCACTCAGACAAAAAATGCTAGGGGCTGCCATTGCTGTTATAAGGTGAAATATGCAACATGCTGAGGGTGGTGACAATGCAAATGCTGCCGGACAACCCACACTGAGGAGACGGAGAAGAGTGTACAGGCCCAGGGTCACCTATCAGGGGTTACATGAGCTGGAGATAGTGGAGTGCTATAGAGTGGACAGAGACCTCCTGTAGCAAATTGTTGAGCTGTGCAGGCCATGCCTCACACACAGAACCAACAGAGGGGAACCCATCCCAGTAGAAACCAAGGTATGTGTTGGCCTAAGAATACCAGCAACAGGTACCTTCCAGAGACCAACTGGTGATATGATGGGGATATCACAGGCATCAGCATCCAGGGTACTGCACCAGTTCCTTGATGCCATGTCAGCACATGTTGGTGATCATGTATATTTCCCCAATTCCCGTGAGGTATTGGCCAGCAATATATGTCTCTTCCAGCAAATAGCAGAATACCCTGAGGTAGTGGGTGCAATAAACTGCACGCATATACTCATCAAAGCATCAGCCGGTGAGCGGGGTAGGGCCTACATTAACAACAAGGGATTCCCCTCCATCAACTGCCAGGTCGTGTGTGATGCCCAGGGCATAATAATGAATGTGTGTGCTGGCTGCCCTGGAAGCTACCATGATTCCCATATCTGGCATCTGACGCAGCTGTACCAGACATTTGCCAATGGGGACATGACACATGGTCACTTAGTGGGGGATGCTGGCTATGCACTGGAGCCGTGGTTGATGACCCCCATCAGAAACGCACACACACCCCTGAACAGGAACGCCATAATGAGGCACATGCACAAACACAAAATGTAATTGAGCGTGTGTTTGGGTTGCTCAAGTCACGGTTCTGGAGCCTGGACACATCTGTTGGAGCCTTGCAATACTCACCAACTACATGTACCCAAATTGTCATGGTATGTTCTATGCTACATAATATGATTCTGCAAAAACAGCTGCAGCAGGACCAGCATAGGTCTGGGCCAAACAGCCCCCCACCATTGCCAAGGCCATCACAGGCATAGCGTGACTCGGAGGAGGAACAACCTGAGCCTGCCCCAGTAGGCAGAAGGAGGCGTGCCCAGTATGCCTTGGCCTTGGCAAAGAGGCAATGCATAGCACATACACAGGCTCAGTAGGAACCCTGGAAATGATACCTCTCTCTGACTCCCACATATAGTGAAAGGGATGCCTAAGTTGACACAACCTGCTTTCAAACATGTACAGGGAGTGTAGTATGTGCATCCGACATAGGCAGCCCTGCAGCACCACCTGAGGCATGATTGCCATGTGTTAAGCAATGTAAGGTAGTGCTAAACAGCAATTACCACCATGTAGTATATGCAGACTTGATGACCTTGAGTATCATCCTATCCTCACCAAACATGATGCCACAATATGAAGACAAGATGATCAATTACAACAATTGGCTTAAGTATTGGTGTCAGTGAAAGGGGATCCAATGCCTGTCAGCCTGGGATCACATGCTCAACAAGACATGATGCTTTGCTAGGGATGGCTTTCACCTGTCACCTGTGGCTTTTTGGATATTGTCAAAGGCTCTTGTCACCCCCATAGTGCCATTTTTAGGTAAGGCTCAAAAGACAAACCCACCTCCATAGGTATCACAAGGGATAAGAAACTAGAAGTAATGCTACTCAATGCCAGAAGTCTAAACTGCAAGATGCATGCACTCCAAACTCTCCTCAGCATGGAGAATGTTGATATCTGTGCAGTAACAGAAACCTGGTTCAAGGGTCCCAAGAGCACCCTAGCATGAACAGGTTACACCTCATACCATGCTTTACAGGTGCAAAACATGGAACAAACTACAAAAGGAGGGTGAGTATCAATATTTGTCAAATATACCCACACCCTCAGGTTGGTGGCACATCATGAAGCATCAGAGACTATCCATGTGCAACTAACAGTGGGTAAAACCGTCTTCCAGTTCATAGCCTGCTACAGACCACCCTCCTAGACCCAGGAACCACACTTGGCTGACTGGAGAACACATGAAAATATGAAGGTCTCCTCAAACACCATTATAATGGGCAACTTCAATTACCCAAACATAGACTGGGAGCATTACCCTAGCTGCAACACCCTAGCCCAAAGGTTTCTAGAATTTATAAGCTCAAATGCTATGGAACAACTTGCTACCACTCCCACAAGAGGGGAAAACATACTGGACGTGATCATCACCAACATGGGGAATCTATGCCCAAGATCAGAAGTGTATCCCTTACTGGTAAGATCAGACCATAGAGTATTCTCACTGGATATTTACATCCCAACCCCAGCCCATGGCCAGAAAACCACATTGAAAAATTTTCACTAAAGCTAATGTCACACTCCTCAAAACTGAGGTGGAATCCTTCACAGCCCCTGTGCCTGTGGAAAATACGGCCCAGACCTCAGAACCCTTTATAAACGCATTCTATGAACACCTTCAGGAATTCATGGATCATGCAATCCCAAATAAAACCAAGATCCAATCCTTCAAAGGCAGGCATCCTGTCTGGTGGACCCCAGCCATAAAAAACATACAATACAAGAAGGAAGCTACTATATGATAGAGCAAAATCCCAAAAAGGGGAGGCATCTCTGATCAGTATTCTTGAAAAACTACGGCCACAGATAAAATCGTCTAAGGCCATCTTTGAGATAAAAATTGTACAGGACACTAAGGATAATCACAAGGCTTTCTTTAGTTATTGCAGGAACCTGGGTGGGAATTCCCAGATATGCTCAGAATTAGTCCAAAATGACAAAAAATACACCAAACCCACAGACATTGCCAACATTCGAGCTGACAGGTTCAGTGCAAACTGCCCCCCCCCCCCCCCACACCAAAAGGGCAAATATCTATCCCAGCAGAGTTCTGGACCCCTGACATCTCAGATGCTCAGGTAACAGCCAGTCTCTCCAAAGCAAAACACATAGCATCAATGGGACCAGACAGTGTCCTGGGCTGGGTCCAACATGAACCCCAAGAAGAATTGAACACAAACATAAAACCACTGTTCAATCTCAGCCTTAACACAGGATATGTACCCAAAGAGCAGTGTACAGCAACAGTGGTCCCTCTCCACAAATGTGGTGCCTCAATGGATACTGCAAACTATTGCCCCAGAAGCCTGACTAGCTTGGTCTGCAAAGCTATGCAAAGGATCATTATGGACCACAGAAATAAAGATATTGGGGATCTACAGACACTGGATCCTACCCAGTTTGGCTTTGTTAAGGGCAGATCTTGCCTCTTAAACCTGGTTGAGTCATTTGAAACAGTCACCAAGGCCATTGACGAGGGGAAGGTGGTCCACACAGCCTACCTGGACCTTGCAAAAACCTTCCATACAATACCCCACTTGGTCATTATAGATAAGCTCACCAGCTTCAATATAAACCCCTATGTCACTAGAAGGGTTGCAAACTGGCTCAAGGACAGACCCCACATGGTCAAAAATGCTGGAGCCATGTCAGACCCCAAACCAGCTACAAGTGGCATCCCACAAGGCTCAGTCCTGGGACCTCCCTTGTTTGGTATATATTTATCGGAGGTACAGGCCAACACAGAAGGACTGTGGCTGAACAAGTTTGCAGATGACTGCAAACTGGGCGCCATAATTAACCCTCCAGCTGACACAAGCATCCTACAAAAGGGACTCATAGAAACAGACAGCTGGTGCCAGAGCCATGTCCTCAAGCTAAACGCACAAATGTGTATAGTCATCCCCTTTGACAAAAACTAAGTGCCCACAAATTACCACATAGGTGGTAACCCATTAAGTGTGGAAGAAGTGATAAGGGACCTGGGGACCCAAGTTGATAGCAGTCTCTCATTTGACAACCACGTGGCCAAAGTGTTTAGAAAAACATTTCATATAGCACACCTAATCATGAAGGTATTCACATCTATATCAGGGGAGGTCATCGTGCCTCTTTACTCATTCCTCATCAGGCCCATAATTGAGTACAATACCCCTTGAGGGATATACCTTATCAGACACCTGCAGCAGCTGGAAAGACAACAAAAGTACCTCACCAGGAGGATCAAAGGGCTCAAACACATGCCATTTGCTGCCTGGTTAAAGAAACTGCAGCTCCACTCAGTGGCATACCGCCTGCCCAGATGTGATCTGTGCCTGCTGTATAAAGCCATGTCCAACCTGGAATCAATGGACATGCTGCACCTTGGAAAATCAGAATCCCATCAAGCTATGTTCTCAAGAGACCTGAACCTCAGGACTGAAATAAATAGGACATGCTGGAGTGACAGATTCATAACCCAGAGGCTCCCTCCACTCTTGAGTAAACTCCCACTCCAGGTCAGCTAGAGTCCCTCATTGACTCTCTTCAAGAGGAATCTTGATGAGTGGATGGGAGCTTCTAGGTTTACCCTGGGTATCATTTCTATGTCACTGTTAGACAGAGGCACAGTATACTAACGTTGAAAAATGTCATGGCAAACTCCACTTAAAATGTGTGTTGAAAGCCAAACACACTCTGGCTAGGATTATAAATGCCCTAGGGCAGATAGCCTAGTATGAACCTATGAACAGAATCACACACACCAACTAGTGCAACTGTGGTCAATGTGGAGTAATGTTTGGCAATGTCCACCCAAGTTGGTGAATACACAGCAATGTTGGACAAGCCTGATTTAAGTAGGCTATAGCTGAACAAAATGCAACATGCTCATAGTTGCCCAACTGGCCCTCAACCAGTCTGGTCTGCTCAGTATGAACATTTAACGCAGTGATGGGACTCAAACCCATGATACTGTGCACCATAGTGAAAGTACTGCAACAGTACACCATGACAGTATTGCAGTGCTCAGCCAGTATGAAAGAATGTTGACATGTCTTTGCAAACTATCCCATGGAAACCCTGCAGGCACAGCACAATCCCTGTTGAGTTATGACACAAAGGAGTCGGGCAGTAAGAACACAACATGACTTCCAATACAAACAGTATAAATGTCAATATTGGTCATGTTCACACACAGCCACAAATGTAGTGGACTTCAGATCACAACATATGGAAAGGTCACACTGGGCATGCTCACACAGACGGATAAATGAGACATATGTCAGGCAACAAACCATGGAAAGCCTGAACTGGGCATGCTCACACACTTAGGCCATGTCTGAGTATAGCAGTCGGCCATACATATCTGGCAGTTGTATGTGTTAAGCCAGGAACCTCCCATGATACAGCAATCTGCCCTGTGCACACAGTTAAATGACAACAGACACATATATTAATATACTGGAACGCTGTCATGATCAAACATGTTATGCAGATACACAAGTTGTTCATAGAAACTGGGAAAGCTACAGCAATAAAGACCTGCAAACAGTATCAGCAACAAATATTGTGCATCCCCAACATAAACATAGGTGCAGAGGTCGATACTAGGCTGTCTGCCCTAGGTAATTCATAAGCCTAGGCAGAGTGTATTTGGCGTCCGCCTCCCCAGTAGAGTAGCCTACTGTGCCTTTGTAAAGTAGGTCACAGAAGGCACCCTTTAAGGCTAGTTTGCTGTGCCTCTGTCAAGCAGGGACACAGTGGAGATCCCAGGGGTGAATTTGCAATTTCCCATCAATGCGGCTGGATTTTGCTGGAAGAGGGTTGGCGAGGGGCTATGTCTAAATTTAATTGGGATTCAATTCCAGAGTGAGCCTCTGGGTAATGAATCTGTCCCTGCAGCATGTCCTGTTTAGTTTCGTGCTGAGGTTTAAGTCCCTGGAGTGTGTAGCTTTAAGGGTCTTGGATGTTATGAGGTGGAGCGTGTCCATTACTTCTGGGTTTGACATGGCTGTGTACATCAGGCATAGATGACCTCTCAGTAGGTGTTAAGCAAATGAGTAGAGCTGGAGATCCTTTAGTTGAGCTGCATAGGACATCTGTGTGTAGCCAATGATCCTCTTGGGGAGGTACTGTTGTGGACACTGTAGTTGCTGCAGGTGTTGGGTAAGGTACACCCCAAAAGGGCCATTGTAGTCAAACATGGGCCTGATGAGTGACTAGTAGAGGGCCACAATGACCTCCCATGATCTACATGCAAACCCCCATGTGATAAGAAGGGCTATATAAAGGTCTTTGCAATGACTCTGTCAATGTGATTAGCAAAGGAGAGGTTACGATCTATGTTGGTCCCCAAATCTGTAAATACATCTTCTGTACTTAATAGATTACCACTTATGTTGTGATTTGTGTGCACCTTGTTTTCCCCAAAGGGGATGACTATGCATGTCTTAGCATTTAGCACGAGGCCATGGCTCTGGCAACAAGCATCCATCTCTGTGAGACCCTTATGGAGGAAGCATGTGTCAGTTGCAGTGTTGCTTATGGCCCCCGGTTAGCAGTCATCTGTGACATTTGTTAGACATAATCCCCCCATGTTAGTCTGAACCTCAGAGAAGTACATACCGAACAGGACAGGTCCCACAACTGAGCCCAGTGAGACACCAGTTGTAACTGGTCTGGAATTGGACATGGCACCTGCAATTCTGACCATGAGGGTTCCATCCCTGAGGCAGATGGCAACACATCTAGTGATATAGGGGTTGATATGTAAGCTGGTAAGCATATGTATGATGGCTGAGTGGGGTATTGTGTTGCAGGCTTCTGCAAGGTACAGGTAGACTGTGAGAACTACCTTGCCCTCTTCCATGGCTTCAGTAACCATTTCAAAGATATGAACTATGTGTAAGAGGCAATATCTGCCATTAGCAAAGCCGAATTGTGTATGACCCACTGTCTGGAGGCTCACAATGTTTTTGATTATGACTTCCATGACAATACGCTCCATAACTTTTTCTTCCACTCTAGTCAGGCTTATGGGGTGATAGTTCCTGTGGTCCGTTGTGGCACCACCTTTGTGGACTGGGAGCACTGTATCTGTATGCCATTCTCAGGGTACATATCCTGTAGTAAGGCTAAGTTGGAACAGTGACCTAATGTGAGTGTTCAGTTCTACTGAGAGCTCGTGTAGGACACAGCTTGGGACACCGTCCGGTCCCATACATATGCTGTGTTATTTGCTGTGAAGAGGGCACCTTTCACCTGTGCATCTGTGATGTTAGGGAGGTTACATTCATTTGGGATGGGCATCTGTACCCTTGGGGGATAAGGGGGGGGGTGTTTGTGCAGACTCTGTCTGCCAGGGTGTAGGCTATGTCCGTAGGTTTGGCATATGTTGTGCTGTTATGCAACAATTCAGAGCATATCTGGGTTGTTTCCACACATATTCCTGACATAACTAAAGAAGGCCTTGTGATTATCTGTAGTGTCTGGTCAATTTCACTGTCAAAATGTGCAAGTGATGATTATATGAGGGATTGAAGTGTCTTGCCAATACTGTTCAGAGATGTCCTCCCTCTGTGGGATATTGCTCTGTTATGTAGTAGCTTCCTCCTTCTGTTGTACAGCTTATATATGGCCGGGGTCAACCAGACAGGTCTCCTGTTTTGGAGGAGTCATGGTTTTATTTGGGATAGCATGATCAATGCATACCTGCAAGTGCTCATACAATGAGTTTGTAAAGGATTCTGCAGATTGGACTGTATTATCCTCCAGCACGGGGCCTTGGAAGTATTCCACCCCAGTCTTCACAAGTGCAAAGTCTGCTTTTGAGAAATTCTTTACAGTGATTTCCTTGTCTGGGGGATGGGATGGGATATGGATGTCCGGGGAAAGTTGTTTATGGTCTGATCTTAACAATGAGGGTTCTACCTCTGGTGTGGAACATAGAGTCCCCATGTTGGTGATGATCAGGTCCAATATGTATTCCCCCTTGTTGGTGTGGTGACTGGTTGTGCCATAGCACATGGATACACAAATTGTAGTGGCTGTACGGTGATGTTGTTGAGGGCCTGAGTAGTATCCCCAGTCAATATTTGTGTACCTGAAGTCAACCACTATAATGGTGTGTGTAAAGACCTTCATATCCTTCACTGTTCCCAGGAAAGCCGAGTTCGGTTCCTGGGTATGGGGGGGGGGTGGTCTGAACTACACACCAAACCAAAAGGCAGTTTTGCACAATGGTAGTTGTATATGTATGGCCTGTCATGCTTAGTGCAGTGGTACCAACCCAGAGGTGTGTTTATCTGTGAGGTATATGGATACACCCCCTACTTGTGTTGTGTGTTACAAGTCCTGTGGTCATGAAGCATAGTATAGAACATAACCTGGCAGTGCCAGTGTGCATATGTGACCCTGAACTAGGTGTCTGTTAATGCACAGATATTGTTATCCCCCATACTGAGGGATAGAAAAAGATGTACATTTCTCTTTGGAAAGACTGATGATGTCAGCACCCTATAAATACAGCAGGAGAAGGGAAATCATCCAGTAATGTGAATAGCATGCTGCACTAATGCGTCTCTCTCAAGTATCATAACATAGTTAAGTAGGGGTTTGAATCCTGCAAATGTGGGGTGGCAGGGGTGTGTGTATGTATGCAATTCTCTGTGAAAGGAATGGCCTTTTTGAAGACTGGGATAACACACTAAAAGATGTACATTCCTCTTTGGAAAGACTGATGATGTCAGCACCCTATAAATGCAGCAGGAGAAGGGAGATCATCTAGTAATGCAAGTAGCATGCTGTGCTAATGTGTCTCTCTCAAGTTTCATAACATAATTAGATAGGGGTTTGAATCCTCCAAATGACATGTGTGCATTAGTCAGTGTGTTTGGCTTTTATTATTGTATGACATATTATTATAACAGTAATTTCAATGCACACATCAGGTATGTGTGTGCCACATACAGATATGTACCTGTGACCTTTAATAGTTCCTATGTGTGAAGCCTGCCTCATATGATTACAGTTGTTACCTTTGCCAGCATGTGCCGCAGCTTACCAGACCTTAGGCCATACATGTATGTTGGTGACAATGCAGGCTACTGCAGTGATCTGTGTCCTAGGCCAACTATGTGATACACACCCATGAAAGTTTTGATAGATTAATGTGGGTGAGGGTTCATGTCTGGAGTATATGTCAGACATGTTAAAACACAGTAAAGTCTGTGAGTGATGGACATCCAGTGTAGGTGTATGGCAACTGTTGCCGATATGCATACAGACACCTTCTTGCTTAGGTGATACACCGAGGGACTGCAGAATACCTTTGGAAATGTGAATATCACAGGATAGACTAGATAACACTTGTTCACATGTACACACCATTACCCATTCTACATGATGGGTGCTACCGCATACATGGTACTGTTGGAATACTATGTTAACTACATGCCGATGGCAATGCTACAGTTGCATTACAGCAATACAGCATGGCTTGGACAACAGGTATCTGTCTGTATGATACCCTTGTGGTGGTTAGGTGTGTCATGTGTAGAATGCATTGTAGGCCAATGTATGCATTTGCAGTCGTGGATGGACATATCCGTAGTATGTTGACATGTACATGAGACTGCTATATGCCAAAGAGTATTGTTCCCAGGAATGTGTGGGGCTCAGTAAGAATGGCTATTGGTATAGTGTAGTACTGCAGGGATATCACTGACACCAGGTTACTACATCTGTGTATCAGTTGAGGAGACACCATGTAATGACCATGGAATGTCAGGCTATGTAGGCTGTGTATAGTACCAGAATGCAGACCACTGACATTTAGAAACCGTATCACCCACAGCATACTGTCAAACCATGTCATGTTCCATGCTAACCATGTTCACAAATGTACACCTGCAACTCTGTGCTGCAAACATCACACATGTACTGTCCACATCCCAACACATGCAGGCACAGGTACACACAACAGCCATGTGGCACGTGCAGACAGTACACTTTGGGAATTAACACTGGTATATACAAAACAACAATGACAATCATAGTTAATGCATCATGCATGCTCGAATATACCCACAACGATATCATTACACTGTACTGTTAACAACATGATATTATTACTACAGTGCTATGTAGCTACCCTGTGCATCAGCACCATGCTATCCTGTTCCTGCATCAATGTTACAGATGGCAGGAGGTGGCACAGTTTCAAATTATGCACAGGGTGTGTACTTGGTTTGCCAGAGTCTGCCATTGACACATCCAATCGACATGTATGTATGTGTGTGTGTGTTAGTGAGGGACAACAGTACAACATGGGGCAATGTTGATGCAATATGTGCGTGTATGTGTTAGCCCTAGGTGTTAGCATTATGTGTGTGTGTATTCTTGCACAGTTCCACCATGTGGCTGCCATATATGGGTGTTTGTGGTCAGCCACAGACTGTACCTGCCAGGTCATACAGATCACTGTCTCTGGCCACGGACACAGTACCTGTGCCTGGCAGGGGTGATATGGACAGTATCAGGTACTAAGCCAGACTGGGTACTGTCATCAGAAGCAGTGGGTTGTTGACTGGACACATGTCCCTGCTGGGACTGTCCAGAGCCACGTGCATGTGGTCTTCTAGGACAGTGTAATGACAGCACAGACCCAGCATTACTGGGGCTGGTACTGGCACTATGGGAGCGGCTGCGGGTTTGTTGTCATCCACGACGACTGCCAGCTGATGATGTTGCTGGCATACGTCCACGTCGATGCCTCAACCGTCCTGCACTGTACTGGCTCCTGGTCATGTAGTTGTGGAAGAGATCTAATGTGTCCCCCCAACGTCTACCAATGACCTCACTGATATTACGGATGGCAGCCACAACATCACGCATAGTGTCATTCATAGCGGTGCAATGTGCTCTAAGTTCCCTCAGACGCTGTCTGGTGTACCATTCCATACGTGCCTGTGCCTGCATTACAGCCCGGAACATAGCTGAGGTTGAAAGACCTCTGTGGGCACGTCTGACAGGGGCAGTATGACCACAGATGCTCCCACGAGAACCCCTGTACATCTAACTGTGTGGTACCATGTCAGGAATCTGGCCATGGCTGCTGTGAAGGGATGCATGTGCCAATGATACCACACTACCCTGGTCAATGCCCACTGTATGCTGTCCCTCAGCTAAGGACATTGGTGACAATGGATGTATCGGCAGGATGACTGTGCGCATTGATGGGGTTGACTGCTGTGTAGTGTTGACTGGCTGACCAACGACAGACTCTGTCACACCTCCCTGTACCATTACATATGTATCATCATTATCACTATCCCCAGCAGTGGCTTCAGGTTCCCTGCTGCACTCCACCAGAGCAACATCAGAACCTGTGAGAGGAAGATAGGAAACACAGTTTACAAATGTGTACACGATGTTAGCACACATGCACACATGCACACAGGCGCACATGCACACAGGCGCACATGCACACATGCACACATGCACACAGGCGCACATGCACACATGCACACAGGCACACAGGCACACAGGCACACTCCTCAGTACAGCAGATACAAACACAGACACACCTGCAATCCAACACATACACAATACTGTTTGAGGGTGGGTGACAGAATCACAAGGAAAAACATAACTGCACACATGTCAGCATGCAGATTATTTGTTGCACAGGAACAGGCAGTGCAAGTGCAGACAGCCCTTGTTAATAACAGTATACGTGTACTTGATGGTTGTGTGTAGTTGTGCAGTGATTGTCTCCACCCTGGGACACAATGTGTACAAGGACATAACAATATTGTGCAAGTGTTACAAGCTGTGGGTGCATATATTTGCACACACACACACACACACACACACACACACACACACACACACACACACACACACACACAACACATGATGGTGCTACGAAATTACTGCTATGTGTACTTTTGTAGTCAGTGGAACTGGATGTGGTGTAGTAACGTGAGCCATGATCAACATCCTTCTTGTGGTCAGTCAACAATAATAATGTGTGCCAGACAGGCAGCTAGCATGCTGTACCTGAAGTGCAGTAACATGACTACATCCACAATTACACAGACACTTGTTACATGGGTGTGTAAGGTGGCCAATAGTGAGCATTGCCTAACATGAATGTATTATTTGTTCAAGACTTTTGCACAAAGACATGGTAGGCCTCTACCCCTCAGGTATATTATGTGTGCTGCGTAGATGATAAGTGGGATACTGAAGAGTGGCCATACATCAGGTGTCATAATTGAACATGTGTAGCAGGCTAAGGTGTAGTGACTATGCCAAACATGTGTGTGATGTATACATGTGTATCAGGTATGCCTATACAATGTCCAGTACTGTGATGCCACACATGTGTCATGCTCTGTGTATTGCATGTGAGTGAGGCAGCTACTGAGAATAATGGGATATGCATAGTCTCACAGTAAGCATGCACAGCATGCATTATGCGTAGGTGTTACATGTGCACACACTACTCCTCCATATGACATGCACATGTCATTAGCAATAGTATTGTTATTACACACTCACCAGCATGGATTGGCTGCCTTGCTGTCACTCCAGAGGGACCTGCAAAGATATGACAGTGATTGCCAGTGGCCGCAACTGTGCCATTGATACTGTGAGTATGATAAAATACAGTAGTACAACAGGTGGCTTTTACAGGTGTACAGATTATGCTCAGAATATCAATCTTGCAGAAGAATAGGCAGGTTAACAGCTACACACACAGTACATATCTCACACATGCATAAACTACCAGTACAGAGAACAGTCAACTACAGATATGGCATGTTACCTGCACACTCCATTTCAACATGCTGGGTGGCTCCGGCCTCCATGATGACACATGTTGGTGGATGTTGTTGTTGGCCTGGAGCCACAACACTTAGGAGGTGCTCCTCCACACTGGTGAGGGGGGGTGGATAGGTACCCCACCACCTGTGGCAAGCTGTTGTCTGTGGATATCAGATGCATGCTTCTGGACATGTCTAATTAAATCACTGCAGTGATGGCGTACCTGCTCTTATGTCCGGTTATGCATGCCTATGTCATTTACCCAAAGGACAAGATCTTGCCACAGTGCAGCCCTCTCATGCTGGTTCTGGCTGGTCCTGGAAAACAGCACAGAGAAATTTTGCACCAGGCTCTGGTGGATCTCCTGATCCTCTGCTGCTGTATAAGGTGGGTTACGCTGATGCACCATCACCCTAAAAGGAAAAGAAAAATATGTGAGCAAGTCATGTGGCACACTTAATATTCTAATGTACTGATATCACTTAACTGCCGTATATAGTATCTGTCTGTCTATCAGGGGATACACATGTTCGATACCACATATCAGTGCTCAGCCCACAACTGTCTGACAATGCCTGCCACACTCCATACAACAAACTAGTATACACCAGCACTCGGCACAGTGTTTGGGATACAGTGCACAACCTCACACTGGGGGTATGTATCAAGCTAATGGATGAAGAATATTGTCATCCCATGCAATGAATGCAATGCACATTTACAGTTTAAATGGTGATCACCCTAGTCTTTGATGCCATACCCCTACCTGACATATGTGCACAGTTGTTAATATAGCCAGCATACTGCTGTCACAGAGTATACATGCTGCCAGGTACACACACATACCCTGTAACACACATGTGATTGCGGCCATGGTACAGGCATCATTACACACACATTACACATACATACAACACACAAATGTATGACGACACAGATGAGCATTAACTGTGTACCTTATAGTACTGTGTGCCCCTACTTACAAATACCTATGCATGAGGTATGTAATCTGTGCAGACTACAGGAAACACACCAGACAGTGTTACCAGGGAATGTGAACATACACCATACGGTAGTGTTTAGGCCTACAACTTCAGGTAGTACAACAGTTCATATGTGAGCTGGATTCAACAGCAGTACCACTTACTGAGCATACATGTATTGCTTCTGCCTACGATGGGACACTGCAGTTGTACACAGGGAACTACAGCACAACATATGCCAATCTACTATGTTTGCATTCCGATAACTGACACATCTTTCTTTGGCCTCACACCAAGGACACCAACTACCATGATAGACACAAACTCACGCTAAGCTATCACACCTTTACAGACCTTGCACACAGTCAGTGTCACACTCATTCAACCTCACATAGCTGTTATTGCACTGAGTACATGTGTGTGTGCATTGTGTCATAGGTAGGTACTATGCTATTGGCCCTGGGCCTAGGGCAGCCAAGCCATATGCTACCCTGCCCTTTGGGACACATGTAATGTGATTTTACTTGCTCCTGTGAAACAGTTACACAGAGGTGACTCACAGCGCATATTACCTATCTCCATAAGATTCATCAGGGGTATGTATGATATCTACTAATAAGGAGCCTTGTTTGTTAATGCTGGGTGGTTTAGTCCAGGGTATGGCATATTTGTGTATAGAAACCTGTACCTCCAGCATGTGCTGTTTAGTGTGGTGACAAGAATTAGGGCCCTAGGTCATGTAGGCTGGACGGATTGTGAGGTGTTGCCATGGTGGTTGGCCGACTGGTATGGGTGTGACATAACTCTGTATGCCCAGCAGTGGTAACCTCTGTGTAGGAAGTATGCAAGGCACTCTAGCTGTGGTTTTGTGAGTCAGTCTGCATAGGGAATGTGTTTGAGGGCATTATCAGTCTTTGTTAGGTATGTCTGTGGCCTTTCCACTTGCAGTAGTTCTCATGGGAGGTACATACTGCATAGGACATTGTGAGGTGTAGAGGGGCACACTGACTTACATTTCCCTAGCTGACACACCTTTTGTGATGACACGTACCATGTACAGGGATTGCAAGACTAGTGTGCCACTGTGGATATCAAACGGGAGGCTATTTTACACCTGTGTCCCATGTTCCCTTCTGACACCTCCAGTGGTAGGCAGGCAACCACCTATTTGGTAGTTAGTGGGTAACATGTGTTGGAATGGGGTATGGTACTGCAGTATCAACACTGATGTTCAGTCCATGCCTTGGTCACCAGGCACCTGTTGCAGTACATCTGCCCCCATGTCCCCCTCTCTCTTGATATATATATATATATATATATATATATATATATATATATATATACGTATATATATATATATATATATATATATATATATATATATATATATATATATATATATATATATATATATATATATATATATATATATATATATATATATATATATATATATATATATATATATATATATATATATATATATATATATATATATATATATATATATATATATATATATATATATATATATATATATATATATATATATATATATATATATATATATATATATATATATACATATATATATATATATATATATATATATATATATATATATATATATATATATATATATATATGGGCGGCCACGGTGGTGCAGTGGTTAGCATTGCCTCACAGCAAGAGGTTCTCCGGTTCGATTCTCAGCTGGGGTGCCTTCTGTGAGTCTGCATGTCCTCCCTGTGGTCAGTGTTTCCTCCGGGTGCTCCGGTTTCCTCCCACATCCCAAAGACATGCTGCAGGTGGATTGGACCCTCTAAATTGGCCCTAGGTGTGCGTGTGAGTGTGCCTTCTGTGGAAGGTTGGGCACTGGGCTGGCAACTCGACACCGTAAAACTCCACTGCCATTCAATGTGCGGACAAGGTGATCCGCTGTGGCGACCCCTAACCGGGAAAAAGCCGAAAGAAGAAGATATATATATATATATATATATATATATACACATCGCTCTATATAACCATATATATATATATATATATATATATATACATATCTATAGGCACTCATTTCTATCTGTATATGTGTATGTATCTACATATATATGTATATATCTATTATATCTATCTGTATATACATATTCTATCTATCTATCTATTTATATATCTCTATCTATCTATACATACCTCTCTATCTATGTACATATATATATATATATATATATGTAGATATATAGCTATATATAGATATATATAGATTATGTATATATATATATATATATATATATATATATATATATATATATATATATATGTATATCTCTCAACACACAAACGAACCAAATGAAGAAATAAACAAATAGCCCAACAGCAGTGTGCAGCATAAAAAATAACCTTCTGTTCTCTTGCAAAATTCAGCTTCCAATAAATCCAATAAATCCAAGGAAAGTCACTTGACGATAATCAATTTAATGTAGATACCAGCAACAACACAGAAAAAACAACGTAAGCGCTTTCACGGGTCCTCCCGCTTCATCAGACGTATAACTATAACACATACTGCATTTACTCTTATACTATCTGCTTAATTTTGGCGCCACTTCTAGGTACGCCTACATTGCTTCTAATCCATATTTAAAGTGCTACTACGAAACATATAATAAAATTTTAAAACAGACATGTATTAAAATTCAATCCAATAAACACATTCAACCTGACCAAGTTAAAATACTGTTAATAGTGTTCCTGCACAAACTGTATAAAAAATCTAGCGGTGTACAGCACATTTGTCGACAAGTATTTGTCAAAATCACATACCTCGTTGAATAACCATCACCTTGTCCCTTGCATATGCAGCGTAACTCAAACCTGACAACTGTCTCAACTCATATTGTGTACCCACTCCGTTAGATCCATCGTAAATAAAGGGTAAAATGCCACCATGGAGACGGTATCTCCTTAGAAACATTATCTCTATCAGCTTCACTCGCCTCCGATGTAAACCTTGAGTGCGCTGATACGTAATAGCGTAAAGCTATACCCCTGTAAAAATGCGTGAAGATGTTATCGCATACATTCTCTACATGAATGCGAAAACAAACGGACGTATTAACGTCTCGTTTTGTATGCATTAATAAATCATTACAACTATCATATACAAAAAGTAAAATACGACCATCGTTCAAAACATACAGTAAGATAACTTAGTCAGTATTATTATACATAATTCATAATTTTGTACGTTTGAATATTAATGGTAAATAAATCTTGTGTACAAATGCAAATAAGCCTCCTATCAATATTTACCAGCTATGATGGGTTATGAAATACGTCAAACCTCTCACAAAAAATATATGAAACTTAAGACTATATCAAAGTACTGGTAGAAGTTTGATATATATTGTCTAAATATCAAACAAGTGATGAAAGTTTGATGCATATTGCCTGGAGGTCAAATGCATAAATATTATAAATGATCAAACTTAATAGCCGCAAATAGCTGAACCCATCTGATTTTGTTCTTGTACAAACATAATTGTCAATTAAACAATATTGAACTGCCACCATCGGGGGCATAAATACAACTTATTCACTTGGTTTGACCTAGATATACGATATTACAAATTAAATAATGGTTGCAATATATGTGTAATAGGTTGCGCAGAGCATACAAACTATGTAAAGACCACATGACTCTACTTCAATCTCCTGGTTTTTAAGACAGGTTTGAGTGAAGTAGAATCATTTAGTCCCATACCACGATGCGCACCAAGTCTAAATATCCATTCAAGTTCTGCATATTCTGTGTCATTGACTATATTACCCATTCTCATGTTCACATATTGTATGTGTAAAATTTGAAACATGAATGTGTGTGAATCACCATTTTTCATAATGTGTTTGTATAGCGCATTGTACTCCTCCTTTCTAGCTATACTATACTGATGATCACGGATTCTCTCTCGAAGTGTTCGATTGGTTTTCCCAACGTAAAAACAATAACAAACCTTGCAATAAGCAACGTATACTAAGTTCTTACTGTTACATGTTCCATTTACATTCAATTGCCATAATCGTCTGGATTCAGGATGCCTGTAAAAACGGGATTCGTCTATAAACATACATTGCTTGCATCCATATATATATATATATATATATACACACACACTTCTAAACATCCATTGCTGTACATATACATGCACATGTAGGCACATAGACTGCCCACCTTTCATGAAGGGAATATCACTTCTGAAACAGTAGTGAGACATACCATTCTGTAATGATATTGCACAGTGTTGTGCAGAATGCATTATGCTGTCCTCAGGCCGTATAGCTGTAGCAGGCCTCACTGGCTCAGTCCCACAGAAGTTCACCAACACATGACATATACCTGCACTGCATGCTGTTTTCAATGCCACACACTACAACCTACATTGATATGTGCACATAGCAACCTTCAACTACATATGTATGTCCAGCCTTCACTAACAGTTGCAGTATGTCCCTTGCCCTATGCACATCTGCATATACATATAGATACAGACTGCTAACACATATGGGGGGTTCACAGTATGTAGATTATTAGATTATGTAGTTTACATTACCTTTGTCTCTGACACAGCTTTTCTCTCTCTCTCTCTCTCTCTCTCTCTCTCTCTCTCTCTCGTTGCTGCAATGATATTATTGCATGTGTGGACTGGCAGTACAGGCTGCTTTTGTAGGTATCTGCACATGTGCATGTGATGGCCTCTGCACCAATTGGTGGCCAGCATTTAGTAATTCCATGCAGCCTGCTGTGTGGTAATTGCAGTTCTCTCTGTGATTTCAGGACACTGCTATAAAAAGATAGGTTAGGTAGGCGTAGGCCTTTCAGTTTTGCAAGGTGGGGCCCATGCTGGTTTGCTGTGGACACTGTGTCAGTCAGAAGATTGGTATATCTCTCATATCTGAGGCTGTGTTGTAGCCACTGAAATGCATGTTGCACTGAAACCTGAGTGTCGCTTCTTCCAGTGCACTCTTTTCAGTGTGTATGTTAACTCACACCTACAAATGCTAACCCTGTTTACATGGAAGTATGTACTTTCCTGTGGGATTTGTGGATTAACTGGCATACAACAGTAGTTCTTGAAATGTGTTGCTATGGCTTTTCTATTTTCCCTTTACATTCACTCCTTGAATGCCTGATATTTGTCTTTACTGGAATGTGTTTCTATGGCTTTCCTATTTTCCATTTACATTCACTCCTTGTAATGCATGATATATTTCTTTCAGCACTCAGTTCTTATGTCTTTGCTGTGGCTTGGTGGTACTTCATGCAGTTTGCTGAGCCCAAGGTCTGGGGTTTGACACTTACAAAGGTATTTTATTTTGCTGCTGAGCAGTACTGGGGCCTTGTCATACAGAGTGAATAAGGCACTTGTAAACAGTTGTAAGCAAGAAGCAGGAACTCAGTGGGGACACCAGCTAGGGATGTGCAGGCTGGGTGTAGGGAAGGTCCATAGCTGCACATTTCTCTAACTGCAATAGCTGTACATATGTTTGACATTTGCTGTGACATTTGAAACATTCCACCCCTGAGAGAGGGGTGAGGACAACTAAGTATATTGTACTAACAATTATGAATATCAGGCACATGCAGTGCTTGTGAACTGCTATACTGTCATTAGTATGTTAGATGGCTACATCCTTTGATATTTCTGTGTTGTACTCCTACAAAAGGGCATGCTTATGGAAGTAATTCTACAGCTATTCGCAGAGTGTTTAACAGCAGACAGGCTGATATGCCTGTGTGTTTCTGACACTTCCAGGCCTCAGATACTCTCAGGTATATATTTGACCAGCCTCAGGGAAAGGTACATATCAGTGGGATACACCCGATATATATTTCAGATATTCTGCAGTTGTGACTGTGGGGTATTTTGAGCATATGTATTACTACACCATTTCTGACATGCAAGTAGTGTCTACTGTAACTTATTGACAGTTACCATTATGTGGAATTCCCCACCTTTCTGCCTACTGTGAGTACATTTCACAGGGAGTCAGTGGGGCACAGGTAACATTTGTTTGCAAATCAGGGACATCCCTGTAAATCAGTCACAGTTGGGAGGTCTGGCCTCTTATCTATTCAAATATGGTGGTGTTTATCCTGCTCTGATACTGTGTGGGGTTTGTAAGGTGCTACTGTAACATTATTACCTACGAGAATGGTTTCTCCTATCACACTATTGTAATGCAATTCCACAAGAATTGCCAGTAAAGATACACAGAACAAGCTTTGTGTAATGGCCTTCCTATTTTCCCTTTACATTCACTCATTGTATTTCATGATATATTTCTTTCAGCACCAAGTTCTGGTATATCTGCTGTGGCTCGGTGGTAATTCATGCAGTCTAGTGTTTCCAAGGTCTGGGATTCGAGACTGACAGGGGTATTTTATTTTGCTGATGAGCAGACTACAGGCCTTGTCATACAGAGAGACTAAGGCACTTTTAAGCAGTTGTAAGCAGGTTTGTGCGAGTTTGCGTGATGCTTAGCTACGCTTATCTACGCGCACACCCACTGACTACTGCTTAAAAGTGCTTACTCCCACTAACACCTACGCTATTTTCTTTTAAAGAAAAGAAAATGGGGAAATAGGAAAGTGGTGAAAAAGGGGGCACAAAGAGGGTAGGACAGTAGGAAAACACGCTCGGGATGTGCAGGAAGGATGTAGGGAAGGCCCATAGCTGCCCAATTCTTTACCAGCAACAGCTATGCATATGTTAGAAATTTAGAGTTAGATTTGACACCTTCCACCCTTGGTAGAGGGGTGAGGACAACAACATATGTTGTACATCCAATTGTAATTATCAGTTTACATGTCCAGCAGACATGTATGCGAAATGGGCAGCTATGTATCGGCGTAATTTTTTTGTGGGAACAGAGTGCCCTTTTTTTTATTTTTTTTCAGGTGAGAGTGGAATGTGAGGTACAGGAAGTAGGTATATTTGGGGAGGTAGGTTGGGGAGGTTAACAGACAAGACAAACAAGATGCATACAGGGGCGGAGTATGACATATGTGGGGGGTAAACACAATTGACGGGGATGGATGTTTGGATATCGCAAGCCCATGAGCCCACAGATGGCAACAGTGGAACTGAGATCCCCACCCATGGGCAGTTACCACTGCACCTTCACAGCCCAGGCCAGGGCTGTGCTGGGGGCTGGATAGGACAGGCAGGCACACCCATGTGTTGCGCCACTCTCGCCTCAAGCTGGCATAGGGGATCAGTCACAGAACACCTGATCTCACTACGGCCATGCTTGCAGAGGGGGGACGAGCCCCATCCCCTGCAGTGCTTCCACCTGAAGGTGGCACAGGGCCATTGGAGGAGGCGGTCCCGGCCTGGGCACTGGTGCCAGATGCACTCGCCAACTGAGGTGGAAGAGGTGGGTCCGCTGGAACCCGCCTTCCCTGTTGTCCTATGTTTAGCAGTATTTTATGGTATTTTGGGTTAGTAACATACAACACCATTCAAAATTAGTTGCAACAGCATGCATCAGTATTCCCATTAACCAAACACACATGAATTCCGAACATTGAGCAGCAAGCATAACGCATGCATATTTAGAACAACAGTGGACATTCCAACAGCATGCAGGGTTGATTGGTGGCAACAGGCCATCAGGTTTGGATATGTGAACAGGGCACATGCATCAACGTACATGCAGATATGTATAAACCAACAGGACAAATGTCCATGGGAATTAATTGTGAATACACATACCCAGTTTGGTGTGGAATGGCATAATTTGTGAAAATAGGGTAGGGTGGAGAAATATTACATTAACAATTTAAACTACCTATACATATACTGTACATTCCTAGTAGATGCAGATATATATCCCCTACATGTATTAGTACAGTTTCCTGTATGTAACCTGAGGAATGTTGGTGATGGGGATGTTACTGCTACATTAATATACATTTCATTTTTATTTATATATGTTCATATCTGGCTGTGTTCAGGTAAAGCATCCTGCTACATTTGATTTATATGGGTCTAGACAACTGTGGATGTTTCAGCATTTCATACAACCATACTATCTCCATAATGCAAGGGTACAGCAGCATATCCAAATTGTGGAATGGACACAGTCCTTGTTCTGTACTTTATTAAAGACATTTCACTCTTTGTTTGTGACTGTGTCATTCATTTCATTATGTAGTGAATGCAGTATACCTTTATTCCAGACTTATTACAACTTTCTTGGTAGCTTCAAACTCTCTTTCTCACATTCTCTCACTTATTTTATATTTACATTTCAGGATGGTACTTAATTCTAGGCTTTATTAACATTTATTACTGGGTTACAACAATCCTTTCCAGTTGACTCACTTATTTCATATGGCAGAATTTACAAGGATGTATTCAACACTTGTCTATCCTTTGTTGATTGATTACAACACTCATTTTCAGGCTGACGCAGTTATCTGATATTACAATACAGGTGGAAACTCTATTTGAGACTTGTTTAATCTTTATTACTGGATTGCAATACTCTTTTCCAGGCTGCATCACTTATCTGATCTTACAATACTAGCAGAATCTTTCTTCTAGGCTTATTTGACCTTTATTACTGGGTTACAACACTGAACTCTTTTACAAGCTGTCCCACTTATATTCTATAACAATACCAGCAGAATAATTACTAACCTGCCTGGTGGCGCAACCTCGCCAGCCTACCATCATAGGCTTGCCGATTCGCAGAACGAACACCTGCAGCTGTAATATAAATGTAGGAATATTGTAACATACCTATCCATACTATAGGCTAGGATAGCATTTCTTACATAGTTAATTACATAGATACTTACTCAGTAGTGGGGCATTGGGCTTTTGGCGGGCCTCCTGGATCCATCGGTTCAGTTGGTCCTCCTTTCATCGCTTCAGGTCTGCATGGTGGTGACAGACCTGTTCTCCAGTCCTCAGAATGCCTGTGGCACTGGTGAGATCATGTGCCAACCGGTTCCATGCCTCTGCCTTATACGGTCCCCATTGAACCTCGCCCTGCATGAGTTGCACTTCATGATCATGGACTAAGAGCCAAACCATATATTTTTGACTCCTCAACACCCCACTTTTGTGCTCTAAAGTGATTTCCCTCTCCTGCACCTGCCATGCTGACTGCAAATGGGTACCACAATCAGTTATGGTGTGTATTCCTGCCTATGGGGCTTATATACGCCGGTTTTCCCGCACTTATCTGTGATTGGCCATTTTGGATATTTATCAGCTTACAGCAAACCTGCTTTGTCATGGTTCTATTTTCATTCATTCCTATATGTATGCTAATACTGTATTTCTAAGTACAACTGTCATGGCTTAGTGGTTCAGTACTTTGACTATGGTGCACAGTATCCTGGGTTCGACCCTTGTCATTGCTTTTTTATTTTACTACTGTCTAGTCAGGCTAGGAGGTGTGTCTGTGTAAAGGTGACTTTGCTACAGCTTGCCCAATGTTGCCCGATGGTAAGCTGGTTGGCACACTGCTCAGCTCTGTGCAAAAGGCTTATGCTGGATAACGCGTTATTTCCCTATAAGCACTCATACTGAGCTGGGTGAAGCACTGCTGAACTATGGGCACTCATATTTTGCTTGTTAAAGTGCTGCTCACCTACGGGCACTCATATTAAGCTTGTTAAAGCACTGCTCACCTACGGGCACTCATATTTTGCTTGTTAAAGCACTGCTCACCTACGGGCACTCATATTGAGCTTGTTAAAGCGCTGCTAAGCTATGGGCAATTATGATCCTTTTTTATATATTACATCGGTTTTGTTCACAAATACATGGGCCATTTCATTACATTTTACTTAAATTATAGTTTTATATATATATATATATATATATATATATATATATATATATATATATATATATATATATATGTCAGGGGATTGTTTCATACTTATTTCAATAAAAATGGAGAATGATGTTGTGGGGGCTTGAACCGTGACTACCTCGTCTTTGGCCGATGTCTCTACTGCTACGCTATTGCTACTTAGCTTAATTTGCATATGTAGATCTTATATACTTTTCAATGTCTGCTAACTGTGGCTGAGCGAAGGGCATACCCGCGCAAACGAGTGCAGATGCGGGCAAACATTTTGGAAATTATATAAAAAAAATGAAACTGCTATTTTTACATTTTACACATTTTCAGTGGGTTTAGTCTGTGGGGATGTGTAGTGTTGTGTTCCTTGACATTTCAGCGGACTCGCTCATGGGTGTTTGTTTACTTTCAGGACTCTGACTCTTCTGGGGGCGTGTCCCTTTGCAGTACTCGGCAATCGGACACGCCCCCTACTTTCCTACACGGACCGTGTTAGACTAGGGTATGATTCAGCATGCCCTCATGAATATGCATGGAATGCTGACGTCATACCGTTCAACTGCAGCCTCCGAGTAAGACATATTAAGTCTTACACGGTGGTTTCATGAATCCGGCCAAATCTTTCCAAAGCAACAACAAACATGAACACTAAACCCTTTATATACTCTTTTACACATTTAACACACTACTGATCATTTGTGATCAGTTAACAGTGTATGTCATGATTATATCCTGGCATGTCCAAAGGTTGGTTTTGTGTGTACTCTCCAGGCCAGCTGGTGCATATTGGAATTTTTACGCATTGTTACAACTGCCTTATGTACACAGAGAACCCTGTCCTCCTAACAACAGACTGAGATATATGTGAGAGATGCAACTGTATAGACAGACAGGAGGCTGAGCTCTCCCAAGCCATGACTGGCACAGTCTATTGGGTGGTGAAGGTTACCACACACACCACAAATCCAGTCTCACATGGATCTATGACAACAGCAAACCAAATACATTACCACACAAACACATACTTGGAGCCTCTAAATATACTCTGCCTGAGCAGCAGAGACACCCAAACAACTGCTACCCACAACTATACACACATATCACATAGTTCACAAAGTCAGTGTGCCACACAGTCACTGCCCTTAGGCCTACACAACATGCCTAATACACTTGTAATAGGTGACTGTAATTGTTGGTCACACTGACATTCCACTCACCAGGCTGAACAAGGAGAAGGTCACTTTGTGCTGTCTGTCGGGTGCCAGGATCTGCCACATGACATATGCCCTCTTGTCAGTCCACTGCAAGTACAAATATGGCTCCATCATTGACCATGCTGGTGTGTAAACCCTCAGATGTTACTCCATGGACTACATGACAAGAGACATAGAGGAGCTCTCTGATCATGTAGCCCAGGCCAGTATGACCCTGACCTTGTGTAGCATCTTACTCTCACCAAAAATTAGGTCACAGTATACAAGCAAAATTATCACTTTTAACAGTTGGCTAACATATTGCTGTCATCCAAAGGGGATCCAGTGTCTGTCAGCCTGGGATTACATGCTCGACATGCCACATAGATTCGCTATGGATGCCATGCACCTGTCACCACTAGGCTTTCACAGACTGGCTAAGGCTCTTGCCACACCCATAGTGGCTGTTTGAAGCAAGGCTCAGAAGACAAAAACAACTCCATAGACGTTACAGGGTAAAGGAAACGGAGAGTAATGCTGCTCAACAACAGATGTCTAACCCTCAGAATGCATGCACTCAGGACTCACATCAGTATGGAGACTGTCGATATATGTGCAGTAATAGACACCTGGTTCAGGCTCCCAAAAGCACACCAGCACTACCAGGGTTTACTTCATACCATGCTTTTCAGACACAAGACTCGGACCGGCCAACAACAATAGGGGGGTATCCATATACATCATACATACACACACCTCCGGGTTGGTAGCACTGCACAAAGCATCAGAGAATGTACATGTGCAACTGACAGTGGGCCAAACTGCTTTTCAGTTTGTAGACTGCTACAGACCACACTCCCAAACTCTGGAACAACATTCAGTATTCCTAGGAACAATGGGGAATGTGAAGGTCTCTCTAAACACTATTATACTGTGTGACTTCAAGTACACAAACATTGACTGGGAATACTACTCAAGCACCAACACACTCGCACAACAGTTGCTAGGATTTATAGAGTCATATGCTATGGCAGAACTGGTCACCACAACCACAGAGGGTTACAACATGTGGGACCTGATCATCACCAACATGGGGACTCTATGTTCCACACCAGAGGTATACCCCTCATTGTTAAGGTCAGAACATACATTCATCTCACTGGACATACATATCCCATACACACACACATCCTAGGTGATCTCAGTGAAGTACTTCTCATAAGCAAACGTCACACTTATACAAACTGAGGTAGCATCCGTCAAAGACCCTGGGACAGTGTTAATTACGGCTCAGAACACTTAATCCTTTACAAACACATTCTATGGACAACTACTGGAATGCATGGATCGTGCTATCCCAGATAACTACAAGACTCACTCCTCCAAAGGCAGGGGACATGTCTGGTGGACCACGGCCATTAATGAGCTATACACGGACAGGAGGAGGCTACTACATGATAGAGCACAATCGCAATCAGGAAGGCATCTCTGATCAGTACTATGGAATAGCTATGATCACTTATTGATTCATCTAAGGGCCACTTATAATGGACACTTGCAAAACACACTATGTACAATCACAAGGCCTTTTTTAGTTATGTCCAGGACCTGGTTGGGAACTCACACATATGCTGTGAGTTACTGCATGATGACAAAACATACAGTGAACCCACTGACATTGCAAACATCCTGTCAAGCAGGTTCAGTGGAAATGATTCTACACCATCCCCCCTGCAGTGCACATGTCCATCCAAACAGGGTGTAGCCTTCCTGACATCACAGATTGACAGGTGACTGCTAACCTTTCCATAGCAGACAACACAGCATCAATGGGACCAGACGATGTCCCAGCCTGCAGCTTACATGAGATTCATGACGAAATTCACACTCACATTATGTCACTGTTCAATATCAGAGTTACTACAGGATATGTACCCAAGAAATGGCATACAGCAACAGTGTTCACGCTTCATAGTGGTGATGCCACAAGGGACCCTGGACAATATCGCACTATATGCCTAACTATCCTGCTCTGCTAAGCTATGGTGCGTATCATCATGGAACACATACACATAGACATTGTGAACCTACAGACACTGGATCCTACACCATTTGGCTTTGTTGTGGGCAGATCTTGCCCCTTACACTTGTTTGATGTCTTTAAACAGTTAACAGGTGCATAGACGTACAAAGGGTTGTCCACACAGCCTACCTGGAGCTCTCACAACAGTTCAACACAATACCCCACTCAGCCATTATACATAAGCTCACCAGCTTCAATATCTACACATATGTCACAAGATGGATTGCTAACTGGATCATGGATAGCACCCACGTGGTCAGTATTGCAGGTGCCATATCTGACTATACACCAGTTACATGTGGCATCCCACAGGGCTCAGTCCTGGGACCTCTCTTGTTCCGTATATATTTCTCAGACGTACTGGCTAACACAGGAGGAATATGGCTGACCATATTCACAGATGACTGCAAACTGTGTGCCATAATTGACTCCACAGCTGCCACAAGCATCCTCAAGAATGTTCTCACAGAGATGGATAACTGGTGCCAGAGCCATGGCATACAGATACCTTCCATTAGATGCATAGTCATCAACTTTGGTAGTAACAAATTGCCCATACATTACCACATAGCTGATGATACATCACGTACAGTGTGTGTGATTTGTGATTTGGGGACATGAATAGTTACTACTCTCGCCTTTGACATTCACGTTGCCAATGTTGTTGGACACACCTTCTATATAGCCCACCTTATCCCATAGGGTTTTACATCTAGATCAGGTGGGGTCATTGTGCCCCTATACTCATCAGGCCCATGCTTGGATACAATGGCCCATTTCGGATGTACTTTACCCAACACCTGCAGCAACTGTAATGTCAACAAATGTACAGAACCAAGTGGATCTAGGGACTCACACAGATGGTATGTGCAGTTTGGCTATGGTGACCCCAGCTCTCCACAGTTGCTTACTGCCTACTTGGATGCAATCTCTGCCTGTTGTTTGAAGCCATGTCCATCACAGCATTGATGGACAGGCTCCACCTCAGGATATCAAAGTCCCTTACAGCTATGGGCTCCGGGAATGGGAACGTCAGCATTGATGTTAATAGGACATGCTGGAGGGGCAGATTCCCATCTCAGAGGATACACTCACTCGGGAATGAGATCCCAGTCCCACATACGCAGAGATACACACTGACCACCTACAGGTGACATCTTGACAGGTGGATGAGTGATTGTATGTTTAGCCCTGGGATATGTTCTGGGTCCCTGCTAAACAGAGGCAGAATAAAATGAACATATGTGGGATATCTTGTGTGACCTACTATTCACAGGCACAGTCTACTAATCTAGCAGGATTGCAAAAGCAAAACACACTGTGGCTAGGCTTATACATGCCATAGGGCAGATAGCCTAGTGTCAACCTCTGAACCTATGATAATGTTCGGGATGCACATTGTTCAGTGATGATACTGATTGCAGGTTTTGTTTCTTCTTTGCTTTCCCACTTTCTATGAACAACCTAAGTATCAGCATAACATATTTGATTATGACAGGGTTTAACTATATTATATATGTGTCTGTTGTCATATAACTGTGTGCACATGGCAGATTGGTGAATAGTGCAAGGTTCCTGGGTTGACACATGCAACTGACGGATATGTGTGGCCCACTGCTGTACTCAGACATGCCCTAAGTGTGTGAGCATGCCCAGTTCAGACTTTCAGTGTTTTGTTGCCTGACATTTGTCTCATATATTCAAGTGTGTGAGCATGCCCAGTGTGACCTTGCAGTATGTTGCTGTCTGAGGTCCATGGCATTTGTTGATGTGTGTGAACATTATCAGTATTAACATTTATACTATATGTGTGTTGAATATCAGGTTCTATTCTTACTGCAGGCCTCACGTTTGTGTCTTAACTTGACAAGGATTATGCTATGCCTGCAAGGTTTCCATGAGATACTTTGCATTGACTTATCAACATTTTACATACAAGCTGACCATTGACATACTGTCATGGTTTAGTGGTTCTGTACTATGACTATAGTGCACTGTATCCTGGGTTCAAGGACAGTCACTGCTTTATATTTTCATACATGGCAGAACAGACTGCTTCAAGAAAAGTGAAGCAAATATGAACATGTTTACCTGCTTTTGCTGAACTATGCCCAAATTTGACCAGACTTGCACAACATTGATCAAGGATGACCAACATTGCTGAACAGTGCCCAATATTGCTCAACATTGCCTGTAGTTGTACTACTTAGTGTGTGCTATTTTGTTTACATATACTAAATAGTGGTGAGAGCTGTTTAGCACTGTTTATATTGCTTAACACATAGCAATCGTGGCTCAGGTAGTGCTGCAGGGCTGCCTACTTCGGATGCACTTTTTACACTCCCTATACATGTTTGTTAACAGGTAGTGTCAAGTTAGGCATCCCTTTTACTATATGTGCAAGTCGGAGAGAGGTATCATTTCCAGGGTTCCTACTGAGCCAGTGTATATGCTATGCGTTGCCTCTTTGCCAAGGCCAAAGCATACTGGGCATGCCGCCTTTTGCCTATTGGGGCAGGCTCAGGTTGTTCCTCCTCCGAGTCACGCTCTACCTGTGATGGCCTTGGCAATGGTGGGGGGCTGTTGTGCCCAGGCCTATGCTGCTCCTGCTGCAGCTGTTTTCACAGGATCATATTGTGTAGCACAGCACATACCATGACTATTTGGGTACATGTAGTTGGTGAGTACTGCAAGGCTCCACCAGATGTGTCCAGGCACCGGAACTGTGACTTGAGCAGCCCAAACACACACTCGATTACATTTTGTATTTGTGCGTGTCACTCATTATGGCGATCCTGTTCCGGTGTGTGTGCATTTCTGATGAGTGTCATCAGCCACAGCTCAAGTGCATATCCAGCATCCCCCACTGGGTGACCATGAGGGATGTCCCCATTGGCAAATGTCTGGTACAGCTGTGCCAGATGCCAGATATGGGAGTCATTGTAGCTTCCAGGGCAGCCAGCACACACATTCATTATTATGCCCTGGGCATCACACACGACCTGGCAGTTGATGGAGGGATAACCCTTGCGGTTATAGTAGACCCTACCCAGCTCACCAGCTGGTGCTTTGATGCGAATGTGCATGCAGTCTATTGCACCCACTACCTCAATGTATTCCGCTATTTGCTGGAAGAGACGCATATTGCTGGCCAGTACCTCACGAGAATTGGGGAAATATACATGATCACCGACATGTGCTGACATGGCACTCAGGAACTGATGTAGTACCCTGGATGCTGATGCCTGTGAAATCCCCATCATATCGCCAGTTGGTCTCTGGAAGGTACCTGTTGCTAGTATTTTTAGGCCAACACATACCTTGGTTTCCACTGGGATGGGTTCCCCTCTGTTGGTTCTGTGTGTAAGGTGTGGCCTGCACAGCTCAACAATTTGCTGTTCTCTATCCACTCTATAGCGCTCCACTATCTCCAGCTCATGTAGCCCCTGGTAGGTTACCCTAGGCCTGTACACTCTTCTCTGTCTCCTCACTGTGAGTTGCTCAGCTGCATTCGCATTGTCAACACCCTCAGCATGTTGCATATGTTGCCTATAACAGCAATGGCAGCCCCTAACATTTCTTTGTCTCAGTAAAGCTTTTTCAGTTTTCACTTCTATTAGCTTACTGCAGTGTTGCAGTGTCTCTGAGAAAAACATAGTGGAAAGTTGTTTGCTGAGTTTTAAGTGCTGGGCTGGGCTGGGCTAGTGTACTGCCTGTGCAATTGCCTGATTCTGATTGTTTGCACCTGCTAGCTCTGCTAGTACTCCCTGTTTAACTTCATACTATTTGTTGTGCTTCCTTTTCCCTTTATGTTTCCTCAGGGGGGCAGCAACATGCACACAAGCGCAAACACATGCACACCAGCTCACAAGCGTGCACACACGCTTACATGAGCGCACACATGCTTATTCTTGCTAACACGCGCACACACAGGCGCAAACGCGCTTACACAGGTTTCAACAACCTTACACTTGCTTACTCCAGCTGACACTCACACACACAGGCGCACACACGTGCACACAGGCTTACTCGGTTTTACAGGCACGCACACGTGCGCATACACATTGCAGGCATTTCTACAAGAAACTTTGTTGTTGTTCACAGCATACACATTCAATTTCTTGCCTTTAGCTAGGGTACCTATTGACACTCCTCTTCCAGTGATTAGTATCTGACAGCAGACACATGCCACTCTACTCCAATTAGCTTCACTTCTCTCAGACATACCCCCCCTTATGATGTCACCTATCTTCTACTCTGTTACACCCCTTATCCTACTCCTACACTCCACTGATTGTGCTCTTTTGCTATGTAAACTTGTGATTCACTATCCTTACCCTCATTTGCATAGGATTGCCTACTAATGCTTGGTTACATCTCTTAGACTGAGCTTCCACCCTTAGCAACCTCTACTCGGTAGCCATGTTGTCTTGGGACTGCCATTCACTTGCATTGTATTTTAGGGATTACTGTAAAATCCACATGTATGCATTTTAATTATTGGTTTTCTGGTTTTTAGAGCACACCGCGTTTGCGCAGTGCTGTGCTACGCTTAAACATCGGTGATCTTGAAAAAAAATGTACACATATTTTATAGTAATTTTGCATCGGTGAACATTGCCAATGGCTGTATTTTTGGACATTGGCATGATTCCACGACTGGATGCATCCTTTTTTTCGAGCTGTCACAGCTCCGTTTTGCTATTTGCAGAACCGTACTCATTTGTCAACGGAGTACATTTCTGCAAATAACACTACTCTTATTCGGACAGGTTAGGGTTTCCTGAATCGCAATTTTACCTCATTTGCATCCCTTTCAGCAGCAAATGAGGTAATTTGCATATCCTAGCCCTGTCCGTGTAAGAGGAGTTTTAGGAGCTCTCTTACACGCCCCTGCTGGCTGTTCCTGGATCACTTGGAAGACATGTTGGCTGCATGGAGTCTTACTCTACTCTTAGACTCCATGCAAGCTTTCGTGAATCCTGCCCTATGTTAACTCCCACAAAGGTCATCCATGGTCTTCATTATCTGTGCCATGCAGACAGCCTGGAATGAGTACTGCTCCATTCTTTATTGGCCAGGTTGTCCACAGGTGGGATGCGGCATGTCTAGATGGCAATGTTTTACTCAGCCCTTCAACAGCTGCCCCATATATGTCAGTATAACTCTATGCACATTACTGGCACAACAAGCTTAATCACATATAGCACACAAAAACAAAAACAGCTGGAGAGACAAGTTTGTCTCCCAGAGGCTGCCCTGTGTCAGGAATGCAGTCCCCAAAAATGTCAGAGTAGCATGCAGACACTCATAAACTGCATCAAGGTTCCATGGCTGTTAAAAAAACAAAAAACAAAAAAAACATCTGTCCCAGGAGTCCAAAGTGTGTCAAGCAATGGCAGGGGCAACAGATGCTGATATATCTGTCTGTTGGGGATAGAGTTCTGGATCGGCTTGTAAGGGACCCAGGGCCAGTACTGTAGTAACCTCTTCTGTACCTAATAACCTGTGATCCTATGGAACTCCCAGTAGCAAGCTGTGTTGAGGGGTATGCATGCAAGGTATGTTGTCTGCCCCATTGTCTCTCGCACACTGTTCCACACATACACACTAAGGTAGTCCAAACGCGTTTACGTGTTTATTTTCTGTGTGACATTAAAAGCTTGGAAGTTTTTTAAGCAGCATTGAGTGTTCCTTTGGGCTACTGCACTACGGAGAGGTTATTTGGTTGTTTTCGTGCTGTACACGTTTTCGTTGGATACACACTAAGGTAAACATGGACACATACAGCTGTACCTTGCTGAAGAAAAGGTCTCTGTGTTGCCAGTCTGCCATCCTCAGTTACCATAATGGCAGCAGCCCACCATGAGTTAGACACACTGATACCTAGAACACAAACACAATAAGGTCTGTGAGACAACAGTCAGTCAGCAGTACTAACAACAATAAAGCATCATAGGAGAAAGGTATGGACACTTTGATGTGTATGCATGACAATTTCCAGCAGATAGCACCTTACAGGCCATAACACTACTGCACTACACACTGCCATTACCTGTACTATATTCATTCTGTTAATCAGTTACATATTAGCATGTCCTTGCATCGATGGTATGTATAACAGGGATGTGGCACAGGTATTATCACATGCACATGGTGAGGTGTGTGGTTGGCAAATGCCTAGGCTGTGCCATAGAGTTGAAATTGTGTGTGTGTGTGTGTGTGTGTGTGTGTGTGTGTGTGTGTGTGTGTGTGTGTGTGTGTGTGTGTGTGTGTGTGTCTGGAGGGGTGATGGTCAGTTGGGCCATGGAGAGGAGCTGTGTGCATCTGTCGGTAACCTGCATGTGACAGTCGTAAGTGCATGCATGCACACAGTCAAGCCATGAGGGTATGTTGGACAGCCGTGGACCATACATGGTAGAATGTGCAGTTCACCGTTTCTGGCCATGAACATGGGAACTGGTTCTGCCAGGTGTGGCACTAGCAACACCATGCCCAAGGAAAAATGTGGTATTACTTCCTGACGGTGACCGGTGTCTGCCAGGTCTGTGTTCCTCATGGGGCCACCCAGGACTATGTGCCCATGGCCTGCCATGTCGTGGTGTGGACAGCACTCTCCCATTGGTAGTGCTGGTAGTACTGCCACTACAGGAGTTTGACTGTGCCTGGCCACTTGGGCTATCAGCTGATGTTGCTGACCTATGTCCATGTGTCCAACACCCTACTCCCACCACATGTTCAAGCACAGACATTGCATGGTTAAGGAGTAACAATGTCTCACCCCACCGTCTATCCACTATAGCACAGAAATGATGTAAGGCCTCACCAATGCTGTGGAAGGTGACATTCATGCCAAGCAGTGTGCCACCCATGGCTCTGAGCATCTGTCTGGTGTACTGTTTGCAATGTGCTTGTGCCTTCATGATGGACAGACACCTGTGTCAGGTTAAACATGCTGTTACACCTCTGACAGGTGCTGGATAGGCAGCAGTCCTCATTTGAGCACCCCTGTCAATCTGCCTGGGTGGGAACTCACAAGCTCTCTAACTATGGCTAGTGTCTACAGTCACAGATGCCATAGTCCCCAAAATCCCCTGTTGAATGTCACCACCCTCTGACTGCCCAATATCGGTGGCTGCTGGGGACTGGGTATGTGTGGACATACTGACCATGTGTGGGCACATTAGGGCTGGAAGTGTGATGTCAACCAATGGGACAGATCCAACTCCCTAAAACCCCACCTGTGCCTCACAATGGCCACCATAATCATCAGAGTCTGATGACACACTGACATCAGGTTGTGAGGGGAACACACTCCAATCCCCATGGTCACCTGTGAAAGGAAGACAACATGACTACATACTGCACTATATTGTTAGATGATGCACACACACACACACACACACACACACACACACACACACACACACACACACACACACACGCATACATGCACACACACACACACACACAACACACACACACACACACACACACACACACACACACACACACACACACACACACACACACAGGTAAGGTGCCACAAAGGCACTATACACACCACACCTTCTGACTGATGGCATGCACAACACACAATCAGACCACAACATATGAAGGTCTCTCCAAACACCATTATATTGGGCGACTTCAACTACCCAAACATAGACTGGGAGCATTACTCTAGCTCCAACACCCTAGCCCAAAGGTTCCTAGAATTTATAAACTCAAATGCTATGGAACAACTTGTTACCACTCCCACAAGAGGGGAAAACATACTGGACCTGATCATCACCAACATGGGGAGTCTATGCTCCAGACCAGAAGTGTATCCCTCACTGGTAAGATCAGACCATAAACTAATCTCACTGGATATTCACATCCTGACCCCACCCCCTGCCCAGAAAACCACAGTGAAAAACTCCTCTAAAGCAAATTTCACACTCCTCAAAACCGAGGTGGAATCCTTCAAAGCCCCCGGGCCTGTGGAAAATACGGCCCAGACCGCAGAATCCTTTATAAACGCATTCTATGAACACCTTCAGGAATGCATGGATCATGCGATCCCAAATAAAACTAAGACCCAATCCTCCAAAGGCAGATGTCCTGTCTGGTGGACCCCAGCCATAAACAAACTATACAATAGAAGGAGGAAGCTACTAAATGATAGAGCAAAATCCCAAAAGGGAAGGCATCACTGATCAGTATTAGCAAAAACTACGGGCACTCATAAAATTGTCTAAGGCCAGCTTCGAGAAAAATTGCACAGGACACTAAGGATAATCACAAGGCTTTCTTTAGTTATGTTAGGAACCTGGGTGGTAATTCCCAGATATGCTCAGAATTAGTCCAAAATGACAAAAAATACACTGAACCCACAAACATTGCCAACATCCTAGCTGACAGGTTCAGCGCAAACTTCTCCCACCAAAGGGCAAATATCTATCCCAGCAGAGTGCTGCCCCTGACATCTCAGATGCTCAGGTAAGAGCCGCCTCTCCAAAGCAAAAACACAGCATCAATGGGACCAGACGGTGTCCCGGCTCGTCCTACATGAACTCCAAGAAGAGCTAAACCCAAACATAAAACTACTGTTCAATCTCAGCCTTACTACAGGATATGTGCCCAAAGAGTGGCGCACAGCAACAGTGGTCCCTCTCCATAAAGGTGGTGCCTCAACGGATCCTGGAAACTATCGCCCCATAAGCCTGACTAGCTTGGTCTGCAAAGCTATGGAAAGGATCATTATGGACCTCATAAATAAAGATATCGGGGACCTACAGACACTGGATCCTACCCAGTTCGGCTTTGTTAAGGGCAGATCCTGCCTCTTAAACCTGGTTGATTTCTTTGAAACAGTCACCAAGGCCATTGACGAGGGGAAGGTGGTCCACACAGCCTACCTGGACCTCGCAAAAGCCTTCGATACAATATCCCACTCGGGCATTATAGATAAACTCACCAGCTTAAATATAAACCCCTATGTCACTAGATGGATTGCAAACTGGCTCAAGGACAGAACCCACATGGTTAGAATTGCTGGAGCCATGTCAGACTCCAAACCAGTTACAAGTGGTGTCCCACAAGGCTCAGTCCTGGGACCTCTCTTGTTCGGTATATATTTCTCGGAGGTACAGGCCAACACGGAAGGACTGTGGCTGACCAAGTTCGCAGATGACTGCAAACTGGCCATAATCGACTCTCCAGCTGACACAAGCATCCTCCAAAAGGGCCTCATAGAAACAGACAACTGGTGCCAGAGCCATGGCCTCAAGCTAAATGCCAAAAGTGTATAGTCATCCCTTTGGCAAAAACAAAGTGCCCACAAATTACCACATAGGTGGTAATCCATTAAGTACAGAAGAAGTAATTAGGGACCTGGGGACCCAAGTTGATAGCAATCTCTCATTTGACAACCATGTGGCCAAAGTGGTTAGAAAAACATTTTATATAGCCCACCTAATCATGAAGGGATTCACATCTAGATCAGGGGAGGTCATCGTGCCTCTTTACTCATCCCTCATCAGGCCCATAATTGAGTACAATGCCCCTTTTGGGATGTACCTTACCAGACAACTGCAGCAACTGGAAAGACCCCAAAAGTACCTCACCAAGAGGATCAAAGGGCTCAAACAGATGCCATATGCTGCCAGGTTAAATAAACTCCAGCTCTACTCAGTGGCATACCACCTGTTTAGAGGCGATCTGTGCCTGACGTATAAAGCCATGTCCAACCCGGAATTAATGGACATGCTGCACCTCAGAAAATCCAAATCCCATTGAGCTACGCGCTCGAGAGACTTGAACCTCAGCACTGAAATAAATAGGACATGCTGGAGGGACAGATTCATAACCCAGAGGCTCCCTTCACTCTGGAATAAAATCCCAGTCCAGGTTAGGCAGAGTCCCTCATTGACTCTCTTCAAGAGGAATCGTGATGAGTGGATGGGAGATCGTAGGTTTACCCCGGGTATCACTTCTGTGTCACTGTTAGACAGAGGCACAGTATACTAACCTTGAAAAAGGGCATAGCAAAATACATTTAAAATGGGTGGCAAAAGCCAAACACATTCTGGCTAGGCTTATAAATGCCCTAGGGCAGATAGCCTAGTATGAACCTATGAACCTATGAACTGACGCACTCTGAACATGCCCTGAACAATATGCAGTGTAGCTATGTGCAGTTAATGTTGGTAGTAATATATACCTGTGAGGCAAGTGACAAGTCAGAGTATGAGATGCACCTTCACCTAACACACAGTGCACCCATTTACACAATAGAAATGCACCCCTGTATAGCAGACTGGCTACACCTGTACAAAACTTTGTGTTAATATGTTATAGCTCCTACAGATATGCTACTGTTATTACCAATGTGATGTATGACAGTGAACCCCACCACAAGTAAACATGCACGTATTGCAACATAGATATGCTTAACAGTCATTTGCATGGCAATTTGGCAGCACTTAACATGCCTAGGATACAGGTGAGCCATTACATGAAAGTTTCACGCTCACTGGCTACAAGTTGATGTACTCCAGCCACACCAGAGGTACCTATGGATTTGTGGGGAAGAGGTATTGTCTCCAGACACACATGTGGCGTTGGTACAGGATCATACCGCTTGCTCAGAGGTGACCTGTGCCTGACATATAAGGCCATGTCAAACCCAGATTTGATGAATATGCTTCACCTCAAAAAATCTAGATCCCTCAGAACCACAAGGGCGGGAGACTTAAACCTTGACACGGTTATAAATAGAACGTGCTGGAGGGACAGATTCATCACCCAGAGACTCCCTATGCTGTGGAACAAAATCCCGGTACATGTGAGGCAGAGCACCTCGCTGGCCTTGTTCAAGAGGAATCTTGACCAATGGATGGGAGATCGCAGATATACCCCAGGGATTACTTCAGTGTCACTGCTTGACAGAGGCACAGAAAAATGATAGGCATAGTTTTTATTCAAACTAAAGGGGTGGCGAAAGCCACATAACTATGGGCTAGGCTTATAAATGCCCTTGGGCAGATAGCCTAGTATGAACCTATGAACCTATGAACCTATGAACATGTACAGTACAAGCTGTGATACTACCAAAATTGTTGACATTCACAATATGTGTGCACATGTGTGCATCACGAATCCCCAACCACAAATGCTGATTGACCTCACATATGCATACAAGTATGCAGAGGCTGCCATTATGAAGCTACAGTATTAATGTGGTGAGCACTGGAGGTTTACCTGGACGCTCCTTAGCTGTGGAATCTGTGCCTCCCACTTCCATGACATATGTAGTGATGGTTTCCTGTGAGCTGGTGGTTGAACCAGGTGTGCCAGGAACTCCTCTGTGGCTGACAGTGGTGGTTATGTAGCAGGCCCTCCCTCTGTGCCAGCATGGTCCCTGGCCACAGCTGCAGCCCTTTGCCATACATGTTGTATGACATCAATAGAAAATTGTTGGACATTGTTGGACCTGTACGTTGCTCCTGTCCCAGTGGCCTACATCATTCACTTTTGCTATCAGGTCTGCCCATAGTGCAGTACGTTGTTGCTGGTTGTGGGAAAACCTTGACAACAGCACCCAGTGACGGGGTCTCAGGGGATCATGAATTGCAGTGGTCTCAGCTTCTGAGAAGGGTGGGTTGCAACGTCTGTACATCCCACCTGACAGACATGAACAGAGGAACACATCACAGGACTGCATACATTGCTCACCATTATGTACTGACCCTGCTCATCCACTTTTGCCAGCACTATCCACCACTAACCCCCACATCATAACCATGCCATCTATCAGCACAGAATGTCTGTGCGTATCGTCACCACAGATTCCTATTACATTATCGAACTCTATATGGTCGAAACCATATAGTCGAACTTGCTTAAGTTCGAACACAGAAAAAAAAATAAAAGATGCAACAGTAAACTAACTGTTGCAAGAAGGGGGGCAAGCCCCACTGCACCCCCCACCCCCCGCTCTTTAAATATACCAACTCCGAGATTGCACTATACTGCAGAAAGGGGTTTGCCTCCCTACTTGCAACAGTTAGTTTACTGTTGCATCTTTTATTTTTTTTTCATGTGTTTGAAGTTTTGAAACTTTGAACAGACAGGTTCGATAGTGTCATGTTCGAAGTTTCAAAACTTCGATCACGTAATAGGAACCCCCTTCACCACAGTGGCAATACAGCATGCATTGCTTCCCCTGATCCTGATGTTTTATGCTACTTGCTGCATATGTTATGAGGTGTTGCAATGCATGTAACTGTTGTACCTATTACTGCCTGTTCATAGCCTGTCTATATGGTGTGCTGTGTTGACAGCCTTCTACTGTATTAGTAATCACATTGTCTGTAGGCCCAACATTTGGGACACCTTGGCCTTAATCCCTCAGATTCTGGACTATATGCCTGACAATGTCCTACAATTTCTCCAGCCAGTGTGGTTGATATCGGTGTGCTGGCACTGTGTAGCACCTGCTTCATATGCACAGATGGACAGCCATCTACAAACACCAGCAAGGAACGCACTGTGTGAGAAATGCAATGACAGTAGTAACCTACAGTCCATGTTCTGTCCCTGTCAAGGACACATATCTGTCCCCAAACAGGTTGTCAACACAATCAGTACACCTCACACACCAGCCACACCTACACAACACACACAAACATATACAATGGTCCTCAACATACACATCCACAAAGAAAGTTTATCTCAGAGACAGGGCCACACATGAACACTACAGCCATACATAGCACATACCATGCATGAACACGCACCTGTGTCCCACAGCCGTGCAGGCATCAGCCCATGTCAAATATGTTACGCAAAGGAGACTCCAATGGAGACACACTGGTGTGCCCCTGACCTGGCTGTGTATGTGGATGTTGACAGTTACTTGTGTGTCACATGGCAAGCTCCACCACAGTGCATATGCAATGCTATCTGTCACCAATAGGTACTGTCATGGGTCTGTTGCAGTACATGTTGGTGTGCCTGACCTGACATGTATGTCCCTGGACTATATGCACTGTGTCATGACTGAGCACACTGGTTATGTGTCACAGGCAGGTATGTCCCTAGCCTTATGCTGCATTATGCTGTCACCCAGACTGATGGCACAATACAATCAGGGAATGATTGCCCTAAACATGTGCACATTTATTCTGTGATATTCTAGGGGTTCCATTTCCTTGGAGTCTGGGATGATATGGTAAACAGACCATGATGCTCTGTGAGAGATGGCATCCATCTGTCTTCACTGGTTATCGGCAGCACCATAGTGGCTCCATTATTAAAAGTGGTGAAGTTATCACTACCAACATACAGGTGTCAGTGCAGCACACATTGACAGCCATGCTGCTAAATGCTAGAGGCATACACATGACTTTGCTCTCATTGCAAGTCCTAACCTTGGGTCCTGCAGCTATCTGTGCAGTCACATAGACCATGGTTCAAAGCTGCAGAGATCATCCCAGCCTACCTGGTCAACTATCCTATCATACATTTAGACGCCAAGGTGTGGCCAGTAAGGCCATGGTACATGGGGTGTCTGTATATATGAGGCACATACACACCTTCACACTGTACAGGCAGTAAAATGCACAGGGGACACTGCACGGGCAGTTCAGCATTGCCAGCACACAACTATTCAAATCACAGCTAGATACAGGACAACACATGTGACCAGGAGGCCCATTCAGCCTATATGGACCTCATCAACTGTATTAGGAGTCAGGTCTGTACCCTGATCCTGGGTCAGTTGAACGACCCTAAACATATGAGTCAGATGTACCCAGGCCAGCACACAGATGGCCAGAGAGCCATTAAAAGTAGACGTACAAACACCTGGGTGTGGCCAGAGGCTACCACTACATGAAGTGAAGGTGTATTACAGTTGACATTACACAACATGGGGTAAAATGCAGCATTCCTACAGTGTCATCCTCTTTGGCAAAGCAACCATCATGCGGTTACATTTGCAGTCACCATCTCCCACAATACCCATCTAGCTAGGGTCAGCCATACATACACCTCCAACATGGAATACATCCTCCAGGGGGTATACACAGCCACACAACCCCAGCGCCTCATTAAGGACTGGCACCAATACCCACACATACACACAAGTGCTATATGTGCATTTGTATAGATGCATGTAGTCAGTATTACCCGATAGGCCTACATCATCCTCTGCTAGGATGCGTACACCTGGATGGTGGACATCTACAATAAATATTGTCCATATCAGGGATGACATACTTCTGTCTGAGTAGTAGGGACAGGTGCCCAGTTTGGATCAATATCTCCATAGCGTGTACATGACAATGGAATCAGTCCTGCAAAACTGGACAACAAGCACATAGCTTATATTGTCTACATCCACTACAGACAGTCATTTCCCCTACTGCACATATGTCAGCAACAGCACAGGAAGCACCTGCAGGTGCTCAGTTGAGTTGGTCAAGGACACCAGCTATTCCAGTGCTGTTGCTATACCATACTGGATGCCTGACAGAGTTGGTGTAGGCCTCACCCCTCTCTTCCCCATCAGTTCATCAGGTTAGCCAGATTACCTCCCCATCTCCTATATGCAGGGAACAGGTCACCACTGCAATGGGAGCCTATTACATCGCAGGATACATCCTACATGACCCCAAGCATAACCTTCAGACACCATAAGGAACCATATTTAAAGGAGGACTGAGTACCGCCTTTGTCCCAGCTGTTTGTTGGACGAGGAATGTCAACCCTTTAGAGTAAGGTGTTGCATCCTTCACTCAGTCACATGACAGACCCAGCAGCTTAACTAGGCTGTTCTGCAAGGCCAAAGCACAGCTTCTAGAGAGCCCCAGTAAAAAGCACAGTGGTGATCTGCACACAATCCATCACGCACACTTAGGCTTTGTCAAGGAAGGGTTCATGTCTCTTACATTTGGTTGACCTGTATGACACAGTCACCAAAGCCATGGACAGGGAGTGACAGTGCAAACTGCCTACCTTGACCTGGGCAAACTCAGTGACAGTATAACCCCCATGTCCATTATAGACATAACACCCCCATGTATGCATCACACCATATGATACCACACAGGTAGCACACCGGTGCACTGACACGACCCACCTATTCCACATAGGGGAATCCACCTCAAGCAGTTGACCCATAACTATGTGTGTAACCTGTTTTTCCATGTTTGGGCCTTTGTTATGTGTGATGTACACTCCTGAGGTACATGTAAGAGCCATTAGCATATGTCCAACCATGTCTGCGGATGACTGCATGGTGTGTGCCGTCACTGTATGCCCTACTGATGTCGACATCTGTCTAGGAGGGTCTTGAACAGATACATGACTGTTGCCAGACACATGGCCTCAGGCTGCATAGCAGGACATGCAGTGTCAACCCTTTTGGGGAGAGTGACATCTCTGCATAGTACCACGGTACTAACAATATCCTTGTCACGCAATCAGTCATGAGAGAGCTGTGGACACAGGTCTTTGGCTACATGACATTTCAACACAATGTTACTCCCATTGTAAGGTACACCTTCTACATGGCCCATGTCATACATAAGAGTATGTCATCAAGGGACATGGGGAATGCATATCCCCGTATTCCCCCAGTGAGGCTCATTATTTTATCTAATTCTCTGTACATCATTCACATCACATAGCACATGCAGCAGCTGGGGACATCACAGAGGTTCCCCACCAGGGGATACCAGAGCATCAAACATCTACCATACACCAATAGGCTATAAGGGCAACACTCTTCCCGGTTTCATACATACTCCTCAGGGGTGACCTCAGTATGGCATGCCAGGCAATCACGGACTCTACATTGCTGGGACTGTAGCATGAGTGGAAGTACTGCTCCACTCTGTTAACACACACACACTCACACACACACACACACACACACACACACACACACACACACACACACACACACACACACACACAATACCCTCAACCCGGCGTGTCACATGAACTGGGCATGTTGGCAGCTCAGATATGTGTCCCACACAATCACCCTGTAGTGGAATGGGCACCCTGTCTACATCAGGCAGGGTAGCCATTTACACCTTTGCAGGCATAACCTTGATAACTGGATGGTTAACTGCATATACACCCTTGTGATACCACCTGTGTTCCTGCTGGACTGGGGCATCAGGTGCTGCTTTGCATACACATGGACTAACATCTGACCTAGGCATATGGCTGCTCAGGGCCCATAGCCTATTAACCTCATATGGTACCAAGAATACCACATATGGACTGAGTGCTGTGACAGACTTTGTAGTTATGTGTCCACAACCAACACTGCCATTGACTTTTGGGTGTCCCCTATGGGCAACATTACCGTACTATGACATCCAGCCTAAATCCAACAAATAGGTGAGTGGTTGTACACATGCATGTGGACATTCCTGCAACAGCTGTGCTACAAAATAACTGAGAGCAGTGCATATGCGGTGTAGGTTGTCCTCCTCATAGGTGTCTGACAGCTGCAGTACCCAGATATTTGTGGAATGTGTGCATGTGCCTGATAGATGTAGGCCCCCTGCCAGAGGAAATGTGATTTCCAGACACCGGTTGGACAATAAGTGATGGTTATCCACAGTTTCAGGAATGTGTCTGTGACATGCCAGACCCCTGAAAACACAGTATGGTACATTAATATTTGGTACTGTATTCATTCCCTTACATTGTACGCTCAATATGTACACACTGCTGCTGCTATCATGCTGCAGGGGGTCACCAGGTATGCTAGCCATAGGTGTCAGGCAATGAGATACAGGTGTGGAGTACACAGTGACCTAGCCAGAGTACATCACGAACTGTCAGGGACACCTGGACAATCTTTGAAGTAATCCTGTTTGACACTCACAGACTGAGAAGGGCTCACTGACAGTACATGATGTGATATGCCAGCTGTATCCACCTGTACGTACTGTCAATATTGTGCAACAGACAATCCAGTAGCAGTCATATTTGAACTGACCATTGCTGGGGGAGGCTGAGCTCAGAGCTGTGATCTATCTCACTGCAGACAGAGCCATAAGGGATGGCCGTAGGTGCTGGACATCAGAATACATCAACATGTCACTCCAAGAAATGTGTTGAGAACTACTGTGTACATTTCTATTTCCCATGACTGCATCCCCATCTGCATTCCATTACATGCTTAATTCTCTAACATACCTGGTATATGCTATACTCCTTTGTGAGAGGAAATCCAGTTGTAGTTTCCTACAGAAGTGCAGTCTGTCATCATGAAGAAAATGTCAGACCTGTTTAGCATAGACAGCAGCTTGCTTTTTGTAGGTAATGCTCATGAACAGGTGATTGCCTGTGCGCCAATCTGTGACTCCCACTAGCTAATTGCAGCCAGAACACCTGGGTTGCATTGCCATTAGCCAATGGCATGGGAACACAGTCCTATAATTAAAGCCTTCATGTAGGCCTTGGCCCTTTTCTTGGCCTGTGAGGAGGACATTACCAAGGTGTGGGGGCTACAGCATCACAGAGGGTATGTAGAAATCCTGTTCACGGTTTGGACTTGATGTGTTATGTCTACAGTTTTGCATATGTTTGGCCACCGTTAACAGAGTCTGTGATTCTGTGCCAGGTTACTGTTTATCAATGTGTGTTGGGCTCAGTAAGGAGACAGACAGATGTGAGTGCTATACATCCCTTTTATATGAATATGCATGCTGCTGCAGTTGATGCTGGTGCATCAGCTGTGTATGTTTATAGGGGGTGACTGTGATATATGTCCCTGTCACCTGAACTTCCTCCCCAACGCTTTATGTATGGTTGTCGTGCGGAAGCCCTGTTCTAGGTGTTTGGGAGTTATGGTAGGTCTGCAGGAATTAGCTGAACATACAGCTGCATGTGTGGCAGGCCACAGCTGCTGCATTCTGGACAGAAATCATACTGAGGATTGTGAAGACATTGGGGGACAGCAAGCTGTATATGTCAGTGAGGGAGCAGTGTCAGCTGTTGTGTCACAGCATGGCCAGGGTGAAGGTACTATTACAGTCCAAGTGAGGCATGTGCCTCTGGTACATATTTTAAGTAGTAGTACCATCTAGACAGAGCTGAGTTGTCCTAGTGGTGTGTTGCTCTGACTATAGTTCAGAAGGTCCTGGGCTCAATATTTGGTAGAGGTGTCTTTTTTCCCTAATGTTACATGACTGTACTGCATGATATCTTTATTTATTGTATTTATTTCTATTTTGACATTTGTTAACCAGGTTAGTCCAATTAGGCCAGAGGCCCATTTTCAATGGACACCTGAGGAGAAAAGCCCCAATACAGACAATTTAAGGTACATAAAATGTACACTCCAATATAAAGAAATTTATAATACATAATTTAATGTTAATACTACTGTAAAGTATGACAGTCATGATTTTTTTATACAACGAAAAAATAAGCAGCAATTGACCTTACACAGAGAGAGCTATTGATATAGTGGGTTAAGTAATAGAGAAAGTATTTAGATATCAGAGAGGAATATTTACATATGTACATGTGGGGAAGTAGTAGAGTAAGAGTACAATTTGTAGTTGGACTATGTGAAAAAGGGTGGTAAACTAAGAGGAAGATCAGTAACTAGTCAGTGAGGTTGGAGTAAAACAGTAAGGTCATGTTGAATTCATCAGTGTAGTAGGTTAGGTGGGGTCATTACGGGGCAAGACTTGTTATTTAGTAGGTTAAGTTTAAGTTCTTATTTGAAGTATTGAGGATGGGGAATGGATCTAATATGAGCAGGGAGTTTGCTCCAAGCTTGGGCTATAGTAAATTTGTAAAGTAGCTTACCACTGTTTTTGTGTGGTCGATAAGTGTCAAGGAGTTGTTGGTTAGAGGTGCAGAGAGTACAATTAGGTGTGTACGAGGATACCAAGGTGGAGAGGAAAGGGCAGGAGGAAGGTTTGTAAATTGCAGAGTGAGCGATTTGAAGCTAGGATTGAAGGAGTTGTTGGGGAAGCTCCAGCCAGTGGAGAGAGTTGAGAATCAGGCAGTGGGGGGAGTTCTAAGGGCAGTTAGTGACAAATCTAGCTATTTTGTGGTATGTTTGTTGTAGTTTGGATAGGATTTTAGACTGTATGTTAGTTAGGATTGGGGCAGCATAGAGAAGGGAGGAGAGAAGGAAAGCAGGTGCTAAGAAGAGTCTAGCATTAGACCTTAGAAATCTTCTGTTTCAATACAGCAATCTGAGTTTTTGATGGCTTTTTTAATGTTTTGAAGGACATGCAAGTTAATTGTTAGTTCATCATCAATGATGGTACCTAGGAGCTTAGTGTGGGATTCAGGATGAATGAATGTATTATTAGAGGAAGTAATAACAAAGGTTGATTTGTGCCGAGAGAGAGAGCATGAGGGAGAAAAAGCAGGAGTTTAGTTTTTTGGGGGTTTAAGATGAGTTGATTATCAGACAGCCACTTTTCAATTGATAGGAAGCTGTTTTGAATATAATGAAGTTCTGAGATGTTACTGAAGAAAGAGATGAGAGTGGAATCATCAGCATATTGAAATACGGAGGACTGGTTGCATGCTGTGTGAAGTTCATTTGTGAAAATCTTAAACAGGAGGGGACTAAGAATAGAACCTTGGGGAGCACCAAATGTGATAGGAAGAGAGGGTGAGCAGGAGGAGAGCCATTTGACAGATTGCAACCTGTCAGAGAGGTAACTGGTGAACCAGGACAGCGAGGGAGCTGAGAGATTGAAGTTAGCAAGTTTGGACAAAAGGATACTATGAGAGACAGTGTCAAAGGCTTTGGAGAGGTCAAAGAAAAGCCAGGATACAAGCTGGTTGTTATCTCTGGCCTCAGCTATAGTATGAGTGAAAGATAAGAGGGATGTTGCTGTGCTGTGGTTTGGCTGGAAGCTATGCTGGATTGGGTGTGAGAAGGTTTTCCTGTAGGAGAAAGTTTAGCAGCTGAGTGTGAATGCATTTTTCAAGTATTTTAGATAGAGGGGAAAGTATGGCTATGGGTGTGTAGTTGGATGGGTCAGTAGAGTCCCGTCCTTTATGCAGTGGGATGGTAAAGAAGGTTTTCCAGATGTTGGGGACAATAGCTTCTAGAATGGATCTAATGATAAACAGGGATACAGGATAGGCTATGGATGTGGCAGCTAGTTTGAGGAAGGTAGGTGGAAGATTGTCACAGGAAGGTAAGCAGGGTTTGAGCTTCAGTAAAAGTGATTTGACATAGTCAGTGGGAACAGGCTGAAAGCTGAAGAGGTTTTTGTTAGGTTGGTTGGATGGGTAGGAGGGGTGTTTGTGTTGTGGTTAGTTAGTGTAAGTTTTTGGACAGTTTCAAGGAAGTAATTATTGAGAAGGGCATCAGTTTCTAGAGGGGTAGTATTTGGAAAAGGGGAGGGTGTGGAAGGGGAGCCTGGCTGGAGAATTATGTTGATGGTGGTCCAAAATGTATGTTGTTTTGATTTGTAGTTAATTTGGAGAGAGTTGTAGTAAGAGTTTTTTATCGTTGATTTGTTTTTTGGCCTGGTTCCTGAGTTCTTTATAGGTCTGGAAAAGGGCTGGTGATTTGGTTTTAGCCCAGGCTTTCCAAGCACTGTCTCTTCTGTGCATAAAAGTGCAGGTTTCCTTAGAAAGCCAGTGGTCATAATTAGATTTGATTCTAATCATCCTAGATGGGGTGAGGGAGTTGAGAGTATCTATGAAAATGAGGTTAAATTTCTGCACAGCTTCATTGAGGGGGAGATGTTGGAGGAATGACCAGTCAATGGTGGATAGTATGGAGTTAAATTAGTTAATATTAAAGTTAGAGAGTTTATGGCAATCTTTATATGTGTGAGATTTGGTTAGATGGGCAGAGTGTCTCTGGATAAAGGTGGGAAGATGATCACTTAAGGTGTCGGGTAAGGTACAAGGGCTGTGATAGAGGTTAGGCGAGTTAGTGAGGATCCAGTCAATAGTTGGATTGGAGGAAGAGAATTTGTGAATTCTGGTGTGGGAGGTTAAAAATTGGTGGAAACCATGTAAGTTCATACTGAGTTGTGGTGATTCAGTTGTTAGTTTACCCCAGTCAATATTGACGTCACCAGGGATACGGGTTTCATAATGTACATTGTGGGAGAACCAGGAAAGGATATGTAAAAGGGTTGAAATATTATTTCCAGGGGTGGATGTATATGTAGACTATGGTAAATTTCTTGTGGGAGTTTAGATAACAATTTAGGATGATTAGTTGAGCTGGGTGGAAGTTGGAGACAGAGATGGGTACAGGGGAGAGATTAAGATTGTTAGAGTAGAGGATGGTGACAGCACCTCCCTTTTTTGAGGATGTGTCAGAATGGTAAATGTTGTAGCCAGGTGGCAGTATTTCCTTGTTTGTGATATGGGGTTTTAGCCAGGTTTTGGATAAGGCTAGAATTTTTGGGGTGGTATGGGCTATCCAGGTATGAAGCTCTGTAACTTTGTTAACATGACTTTGGATATTTAGGGAATAGATAGGTTTTAGAGGAATAAGTGAAATGACTAGGTGGGTTGGTATGGGTGGTTTTTGAGGAGACTGGGAGTTACAAGAAGAGTTATAGGGTCTATGGTTAGGGGGAGGATTTAGGGTGCCTGGATTAGGGTGGATGTCCCAGAGAGGAGTATGTTACTAGTTGAGAGAGTAAAAGGCACTATCAGTGTGTGCAGTATGTAATATTTAGGTTTGGGTTTGTTGGCGTGAGAGTAGTATTGGAATATAGTAAACTTATGAAGGCAGATGTAGGAGTAGTTAGAAAGTGATGGGGATACGGTGATAGTTAGAAAGGTATAGGAGGTTGTAAGTGTAGGTGAGGCGGGAGAATATAAGTAAGGGTGGAAAATGTTAAGTATGTTAGGATATATATATATATATATATATATATATATATATATGTTGCATTGTGGGATATGTGGAGTGTAACAGTGGTAGGGGTTGGAAGAGGATAGCTGCAAAGAGGAAGTTATGTAATTAGGTGTGATGGTCTTTGTGTTGGAGTGGTTTAAGAAAAAACCCTAATTCCTCAGATCTCAGTTGTCCTAGTGATGCTTTCCTCTAACTATAGTTTGGAAGGACCTGGGTTCAGTATTTGGCAGTGGTGTCTTTTTCCCCTAATGTTACATGACTGTACTGTATGATATATTAAAAAAAAAATTCTCTAGAGCTGAGTTGGCCTAGTGGTGCATTGCTCTGACTATAGAGGTTCCTGGGTTTGACACTTGCTAGGTCTGGTTATTTTGTTGCTGGGCAGAACAGTGTCTGAATCAGATAAGGTGATTAAAGCAGTTTTAAGCAGGTTTGCACAATGCACCATGCTTATCCCCATTTAAACCCATGCTATTTCCAAAAAAAGAAAAGAAAAATGGGGTGATAGTAAAGTGGTGAAATGGGGGCAAACAGGGGAAAAACTATATGAAAGGCAGTTAGGGATGTGCAGGACAGGTATAGGAAAGGACCATAGCTCTCCAATTCTTGCGCAGCAACAGCTGTGCATGATGCAGCCAATTTGGAATTTGGAGCCTCACACCCCACAGGGAGGAGTGTGGGTAATATAAAATTGTTGATTAATTGATGGGATGATTGATTCATGGCAGTGTACATGGCGGTGAAATGGAGAGCTATGTATGGGATGGCATTTTTTTGGGACAGATGCCCTTTTTATTTTTTTTTTTAAGGTGAGAGTGGGATGTTGGGGAAGGGTTGTAGGTACATTTGGGGAGGTGAGTTGGGTAGGAGAGCTTGCATTTGCAAACAGACAAGACAGACAAGACAGGGTTGGTGTATGACACATGAGAGGAGTAAATATCTTGGATGGGAAGGGTGGTTGGGAATCAGAAGACCATGTGCCCCAGATGGAAACAGTGGGACTGAGGTCCCCACCCAAGGCCAGTCACCACTTCCCCTTCACAGCCCTGATGTTGGCTGTACTGGGGGCTGGGCATCAAGGCTAGGCTGCCACTCAAAGTGTACCAGTCTGCCCTCTATCTGATGCAGGCAGTCATCCAAATCCCACTGGATGACCCTGTGCACCATCCCTGAGAGCTGATTATGGGTCACAGGATCCTCTCAGCACCCACACCTAGGAGGGACTGGGCCCCATCCCCTGAGGTAGTTCCTCCCAAGGATGGTGCAGGACCAGTGGAGGAGGCTGGTTCAGGTGGGTCCCAGATGTGCTGGGACCTGGTGCTGTGGCCAGATGAGGTGGGACAGGCAGATCCACTGGGATTGGCCTACCCAAATGTGCTATGGTGTTGAGGTTTGTGAAAGTGTATTGGTTAGCCATGAACAAAACATTTCAGCGTTAGTTATAACAGCATGCGTGGGTGATCCAATTAACCGAGAACAATAGAATTGCATAGCAAATGGAACCCATGCATAAATGGAATAACAGTCATTTATCATAGCAGCATGCCAGTAACAGTTATGGAAACAATCCAGCAGCAGTGGAATTTCAACAAGGTATGTTAGTATGCAACCATTAAAATATATGAACAATAATCCAACACAAATCCCAACATTACATTTTGAGAACAACATACACAATTAGTGATGCAGATAAGGGGTGGGGGGAGAGACAAACATTCCATTAACAACTGTATAGGCTATATTTTTCACAACAGTACTGCTCAATACTCTAGAGGTCTGCTCATACTTTACATCTACCTGTTCCCTATAGCTTCTGTAGCATATACATTCCTGTTGAGTTGTCAACCTGGAATGGTATGGACCAGGATGTGAGAACTATAGGTACATAACTACAGGGGACTTATACATGTCAGGGTTACATATATGACTAACAAGGTGTACCCTGCACTGATGTGTGAATGTGCTACTGGCATACTTCAACTGGATTTATATCTGTGTCCAAGGTTATTGACAACAGTGATCACTAGCCGTGACAGCGTGACACTTGACAGACATGCATCAGGAAGAGTACATGATGTATATATCTATCCTGCTGTCATTTGTAGCCATGGGGTTGGACTATCGGCACACATTCACAGATGCACCAGGCATACAGTAGTACATATGCCCACAGTTTATTAGTATACCCTTCATACAAGTAACACAAACATTTCTTTACGTGTTAGCCCTGTGGAGAAAATATCTGTTAACACTACAAGACTGTTTCTACAAATAGTCAGGACTACTTGTCTGTTACTATAAATACATCTTAATGCCAGTCCCTGGATTCAAACCCTTATCTGTGTGTGCAAAAATGAACAAGATATCTATTTCTTATCACACTGAGCTACTGGGCCACTGCTATATGCTGCTTGACTGATTTGTGACTAAAACTCACTTGGTTATAAAGTCTGACCTGGTAATGTAAGTAGTGTGTCACAGAAGATTGCAGTGACAGTTGAATATATATATATATATATATATATATATATATATATATATATATATATATATATATATATATATATATATATATATATATATATATATATATATATATATATACATATATATATATATATATATATAAAAATTCATGCATGACAGAGATATTATGTGAACTGTGTATTAATACATGGAATGCATGTGTACACATAACCAGTAGTGGATGGGAATATGTGTGATCTGTACAGACCATATCGGGGTTCTGGTTTGCATATCCGGTGCATATACATTTACACATGCTATATTTGCAGTCTCCACCTATTACAGTCTCCTACTTGCCTGCATCAATATACCTATATTCAGGAATATGTATAGTTGAAATGCAAAGGTTAACACAAGACAAACCTGAGGGAAACACGCTATAATACATTGCACATTACTATTCAGATCTTATTGCAGAACATATATCAAATTACATTGGATCTTGTTGCACAGCTACACATCTGTGCTTTAGCATAACAGTTCTCTATCAGCCAAACTTCACTCACTTCATGGTGTCATAGCCATATTTGCTGTGAAATACCTATACAACTGTATTCCTTCCACAACAGACCAGAATAAACACAACAGTTGGTGGAAAGAACTTTATTGAGGGTGACATGACACAGTCATTTATTACATTCAAAAGTCTGACTTCAGTTGTACTGCAAATCCTGCAGATGATGAATGAATGTCATTTATTACCTTTACAGTTGCAATCATGGTGTACTTTATTATAAGATCCTTAGTATTAATGCAGTATATACTTCTGTCATTCCTACACACTATTACTACAATATTAGCTTTCTTTCATCAATAGTAGCTTGTTTTATGCCTTCATCTGTTTTGTGCAGTACCTGGCATTACTCAGTTATATCAATGTGGGTCTAAGAACACATTTATTGCATTACAATCAGAACACACTATACCTACTGGCAGTTAACAATGTACTCTTTCTTATTTATTGTGCTATATATTGCAAGATAGGTTTGCACTCACCACACTGTCGGTGCATCCTTGCTATGTACCCTGCATGGGCCTCTAAGTTGTGAGTCCTCTCCTCTACAGCTGCGGGAAGGGAAATACACCATTATGCATACCCGTCTATCACATATCCATGCTAGAATTTCATAAAGCAGTGGTTCCTATACTTAAAAACTTCTGGAGCATTCCTGTCCTGAGCATCTTGGAACCATTGGGTCAAGAGCACCCACTTCCTCTTCTTCAGGTCATCAAAATGATGATGCACCTGCTTACCAGACAGGGAATTCCAGTGGCATTGGTAAGCTCACATGCCAGACAGTTTAAAGACTCAGACTTGTATTCAGAGCCCTGTTTCTAGCTCTGCAGCAATCTGAAATCATGGTCATTCACTAGGAATCCAGCCATGACCCTGGACTCCAACATGCCCCAGCATGGTGCTCAAAAGAGCACTCCCTCTCCAACTTCAGTCATAGCTCCTGCAGTGATAAAACTCCAACAGGTCCTGGCTGTATTCCCACCTGTGCAGCTTAGATAAGGCTATTTTACCAACCTTTGCCACCACTGGACCATTTTTAAAAATGTTAAGTAAAGCTGAGCAGTGCACAAATACACTAAGATGAATTGAGCAGTTTTTAAAATGGCAAATGCTTAGCAGTGGTTAGCAGTGCACAAATCTGCAAAGCTTAGCTGAGGGCTGCTTAGAATGGCACTACTTAGCAATGCTCAAATCAGCTAACCATAGCTGAGCATTGCTAGCTTTGCTTAGCTTGGCTTAGCACTGCTAAGCAAAATTTAGCTAAGGGCAAACAAGACTTTCACATAATAACACAAATATATATTGATATTAATTCCTCATTATTGATACTTTATTATTATGTGTTTCTATTTTACTTTACATGACCTCTCCTTATGTACTTTGAAAAAATTACCTTGGTGTGTTACTGACCTGTATTGGACACTTTTGTTTAACTGAAGATTTTCACCTCATATCTCCACTGACACTGGGAGTCTGGACCAGCTGCACTAACCTGGTTGACAAATATCAATAACTACGGCAATAAAAAAAAATGAAATATAAATAGGAATGGTTTCCGATGTAAAAGCTGAAAGGCCTGTCATGGTATTTGAACTGTGCACCTACACAAAGCCATGACTCTAACTATTCAGCTAACTCAGCTGTGAAGATTTCAGGTATACATTTCTATATAGCTTTTTGTTACATTTAAGCACTGCTGAGCAATGCACAGCACCACACAAACATGCTCAGCTATGCTTAAACTTGAAAAAAAAAATTAAAACAAAATAAATGAAAATAAAAGGGAAACTCACATTTGCACATTTGTACAGGAGGTGTGTTACTGACACTGTAGCACACCCCCTGTTTAACAGAAATAAATAAATACATACATAAGTGTCCGAGGACACTTTCTATATTTTTTAGTGCCGTCCGGCAATTTGACAGAGCAGCGGGTGTGTTATGGACACTGTAGCACACCCCATGTGACATAAATAAATATATAAATACATAAGTGTCCAAGGACACTTTCTAATATTCTTTTAGTGCTGTACGACACTTTGACAGTGTAGGGGGGGTGTTACAGATACTGTAACACACCCCCTGTGTTAAATAAATGCAAATCTATATAATTAAGTGTCCAAGGATGCTTTCTGTAATGTTGTTGTCCTGTACAGCACTTTCACAGTGCAGGGGTGTATTACAGATCTGTGAGGACTGTAGCACACCCCATAGCACTTTTTCACTAACCGTGTACATGACTCTTCCCTCAGTAGGTGGCCTTCATTAATATACAAGGCCACTGCCGAGGGGTAGCTGCAATTATGGCCACAATACACTCTGTGTAGGAAGTACACTATTCCTACATGAAGTTTATTAAATCTGGGGATTATATAAATCCCCACCCTGTTCAGAAAACTGCACTGTCAATTACAAAAATAAATAAATAAATAAATAAAGTTGTTAAAATTAGTACAACAGTCTCAGTGTCTGTTCAAGGTATTTGTGGACTTGTTTCTCTTATTATCGTTAATATGTTCCTTTACCCTGTCTTTTAATATGCTACTGGTATAAACAACATAAAAGGCCAAGCATGTGGTACAAGTGGGAAGAGAAGTCACCCTAGTGATACCACAATTACATCTACTGCGGCAAGGCAAACTTCTCTCAAATCCTTCTGTCATTACATTTGGCCCATCACTAATACATTGACAAAATTTACAACTACCATATGGTTTTATACAGCTGTGTCTTTCTGTTTGTTTGGTCACCACAGGTTTCCTCTCCAATATTTTTTTCAAACAGGGCCCCTTGCTAAATACTATCCTGAGTCTGACAACCGACTTTTCTCTCTTATCAACAGTAAATATGGTGGTCCATATTTGCTGCATAGCATAGTAAAACAAGGGATAAATTCATATCCTTGTACGTGTGGTTCATGTGATGGCCAGTATGAATAATCTTTGGGCCTCCTAGAAATAACCATATTGATAGTACACCACATAAAGTAGACCCAGTGGTCAGGCATCGTGGAACGCATACTGACTTAATCTTACTTTTGATAGCCATGTGCCCACTGTGGTGAAAAACATATTCTATGCTGCACAACGTATAAATAAAGGCATGGTGTCCAGGTTCAGGAGGTTATAGTTCCTTTGTATTCAGCTCTCATCAGACCACTCATTGAGAACAATGCACCCTACAGTATGTACCTGTAGTTGCTTGCAACATATTGAGAGCCCACAGAGGGTCTGCACAAAAAGAATATAAGGAGTAAACAACAATTCCTACATGGACTGTCTCAAAGACCTCTGTGTGTACTCAGTCTCCTATGGATTGTTGCATGAGTATCTATGCTTAGCCTAAAAGGCATCATCTGATCTGATCCCATTCTGATACAAAACAAATAACACCAGAGATATATATTCTAAGGACCTAAATGTTGTCTATGACATAAACAGGACATGGTGGAGGGACAGTTATGTATCTCAAATATTACCCTTTCTGTGGAACAGGCTTTCCATCCATAGGAATCAAAGTTCTTCCCTATTTCTATTTAAATGTAACTTGGACCAATGGATGGGAATTTGCAAATTTACCCCTGGTTTGGCATTTATGTCCTTAATGTACACTTGATGTGTACAATCCTGTACTGTAACCATAGAATTCATTAGGTTATTGACACATCAGCAATGTTTTGAGAAATTTGGGGTAAGCTTGGCTAGGCTTAAAATGGATCTTGGGCTGATTACCTAGTGAGTACCTATTAAATTATAAACATTTGTGTAATGATGAGCTAAGAGTCCATAGTTAAAATGTATATTTTTCACAGTTAGATTTATTACTAATAGCAATAAACAATCACTAATCTTCTCACAAAAGGATACTTTCAACCCATAATACTATTTTATGAAAGGACCAGGGAAATAAACATAATAGCAGAGGTGTTCATTTATACAAAGTGTGCATTTCCTTCCTAAGTGTAGACATCACAAGAGTACTTTTATACTTGGCATCTGTCAATAAATGGACTATTTCATATTTTTTTGATATGATTAGCAACTGCGGCAATATAAAATTTGTTTTCTTAAATGATAACATGTTCTTACTATCGTGTTATTGTCAAGCGCCATATATGTGAAATGATACTTACCTGTAAATACACCCATGATTAAACATTCTCAAAAGCTACAATGAGATTGGTTTAGTGAACTGGTAAAAGGACTGATTGCAGAAGCTTTCCAATGGCTGTAGGAATTCTGACAGGAAAAGTCCAATAATTTACTCAGCAGTGTAAATAATGCATATATTAAAAATGTCAGTTCAGTATAAAATCATGTTCAAATATTACAAAAGTATCCATAGCTTGAGCTACTTTAAAATTCGTACAAAACAGATGAAGCATGTAAAATATTAGTTATGAACTTCTTAATGTCTGTTTATCTCTTCACAGACAATTAAACCATGTTTCATACATTAATTGCATATAAACAATGACCCTGGTCTTCCTCAATTTCCTCAGCACTAGTAGAAACAGCATAACTATGCTGGGCATGTAGAATATGAATTTAAAAATTAATACATTGATGGTACCTATCTTGTTATTTTCTGCTCACAGAACAAGAACTGAATAATCCAGCTAATATATTATAAAAATTCTTCCTTATTTTAAACTTTTTACCTTACATAATGATTAGGTCATGTCCTGAAAGTGCAGTACTGGTTTAATGATAGATCACTTACACACCATTGAACATAGTGTCTATCTTCGAGAGTCTGTTCAGTCAGGAATTTACAAATGATGGTTCAATACCCATGACCATCTTGTAATGACACAGATATTTAATTTGCAGAGATGAGTTTTAGCAGCTGTTTGCAATGATGACTGCATGCCTTTGTTTTAGTGAGCCTTGAAGACTTTTACCCCACTGAGAGAGCTCAAGAATCTGTACACATTTGCAGAATAACTGATTCTGGAAAAATATAGCAATATCTACATTTCTGAGGTATCTGTCACCGAAGTTGGTTGAATAAGAAATGTTGTGTAGCAGGTTATGCTGATATAAATGCACAAAGTATTTGCACAGTAATGAATGTGCAGTGAGGCTTTATGCCTGTAAAGCTGATGCAAAGTCCATTTATACAAAATGGTACAGCATGCACCCATTTCTCACTGTGCTTTCATAATCAAAATAAATTATAACATAGCCTTGCCTTTTTCCCCCCAAGTATTATAGCAATGACTAATTCTGCATGCTACTGGCTTTTTGTTTGCATTTACCCTTAAACAAGAACATCAACTATAATATTTTTATCATACCAAAAGTCACCTCTCTTGATATTCTGTACCAACACTATGATAAAACAAATGAACATTAAAGACAGTGTATTATTTTCAATGAAAACAATTAGAAACATGCTAATTTTCCTCTTTTACTTTGTATAAATTGACTGCCTTTTGCTACCACCATCCACACAAAAATAGCTCACTATGGGCCTACCGTACAATTTCTCCCCTCCTTCCCCCATGCTTACCAGCAAGCCCTGTGATACCAAACATATATAAATGTTTCAATACATAAAGCACAGAAGGAAGAAGTTTTCCACTCTGTTATCTTTATTAGAGAGCAATATGTAACTCAGAACCAGTGGCATTTCTATCTGGCAGGTGGATTCGGTTGGCCAAGGAAATCTGCAATTTTTTTACAGATGCAGCCAGAGGTACTGGGATGGGAGCATTTTTTAGTGGGGAATGGTTTGTGGCTATTTGGCTGGATGACAGAGAGGATGAATGGAAGCAGGACATGGACCTTTTGGAATTGATACCTACTGGGCAGTGTCTGTGGTGTGGCAGGGATGGTTCCATGGCAAGAGGGGGATTTTTCATTCTGACAATTTTACCATGGTGCAGGTGTTTCACTCAAAGACAGCACAATCTAGATTGCTTATGTTAGTTTTACAAAAATTGGTTTTGCAGTTTGTTGCTAATTTTTTCTTTTACAGGTGTACATTTGATTGGTTCTAAGAATGGGATTGCTGGCAGCTTGTCTTGTTTTCAGTTTCAGAGGTTTTGGCACTTAGCCCTGGGGACAGCAAATGAGACAATCATGTTTTTGGAGGAGGCATGGCAGATTGAACTGAAGTGATAGGGCGGTTGATTCAGCAGTCTTGGGCAGTTTCAATAAGGAAGGTGTATGATAGGGCTTTACCTGAATTTGATTAATTTGTTTTGCAGCTGCTTGAGGAAGAGGGAGTTTGGTCAGAGAACCTGTTACTGCAATGTTTAGCTCAGACTTGGATTAAAGGGAAGGCTGCTCAGTCAGTTATGGTGGCTTTGGCTTCCATTAGCATATTTGTGCAGGTGGTGGGGCAGCAGGACTTGAAATCATGTTGAAAGGGTGGAGTAGAGTTTCCAGTGGAAGGGCTGATGGGCGATGGCAGATGACTGTGCAGGCTCTTAAGGTTTTGTTGAAGGGCTTAAAGTTATTGAAAGGACACTCAGTAGATTATAATTTGTGGGTGACCGTCAATATGGATGTATAATGGAGTGGTTTGGGTAACCAAGTTGCTGGGGTCACTGGTGTGGCCAGATGTGATTGTATTTGCTGTGTCAGTGGAGATATGGTTGCATGAATCTAAAATGGACAAGATGGGTAAGGGCATCAAAATTGTTATGACAATGGATAGAGATGAGCTGATGTACACAGTATTGTAGGCCAGAGGCTTACAGCTATCACATGGTGCGACTCCACAGAACTTGGTGTTTTGGTCCAAGGGGGACAGAGCAATAACAGGCAACAAGTTTGTGTGTGTGATCAGAAAAGCTTTTCAGTGTTTGGCTTTCAGGGAGAGAGGTTTTCCACTCATTCATTTCTTACTTGAAGGCCTTCAGATTTTGCAATAGAAGGTAGGACACTGGAAGTTATCAAGAGGATGGGTCATTGGTGTTCAAGTACCTTTTTGTCTTATATTAGATAATTTGTTAATTTGGTAGTTGTCACTAATTTTTATTTATTTATTTTTTGGTAAAGAGGTTGCCATTTTGGATCATTCCTATATTTCTTGGGTGGCAAAATGGGTCGCAGTTAAGCCAGATGGATGTGAGTTAGGTTTACAGTGTTACAGGTGGAGAGTCTTTTGACTGGTATCAGAGGCCTCAGATGGCATCAGCTCGAGGAGGAGTTTGTAGAAATACATTTATGGATAGGAATTCCATTTTTTTGTGATTCATTTAGCAGGTAACAATTCAGTTTCATTCCAAAATGGCAGTTGGATTTTGCACGTAGGCTAGTTGGGTATGGAAGTGAGTGGTGGTACGCTGCTTCTGATAAAGTAAGAGTAAGTGAGAGGTTGAGGTAATGCTGCTTATTTTGTGGCAGGGTGAGCGGGATACACTTTCGTGTTAAATTTCTATATGGATGTTTTCTTCATGTTGTGATTAATAAGTTTCATGACTGATCAATTAATTTTGTGATTAAGAATGTTGTGCAATAAAGGCCATCATATACCATTTTGGCGTAATGTTTTTTTTATTGTGGAAGGGGATTGGAACAAATGTAGTTTCAAACAAACTAAGTTGTCCAGGGATACTTTATGTAGTTATTTTGTTAGTGATAGGTAGAAAAGGGGAATTAAAAAGATGTTGGGGGAGCGCTATTGGGTTGAATGGGAAGAGGAAGGATTTGGTGGAGTAGCAGTCAAGAAGGGGTTAGTGTTAGAGGGATGAGAGCTAGAGAGTAAGTGATGTAAGTGTAATGTAGTTGTATGGTAGAGTTGTAGGGTAGAGAGATGAGATTTAGGTGTAAACCTGCTGCCCTTCTTCCCCTTCTCTTTACTGCTGTTGAAGAGTTTCTGGTTAATTTCATATGTGGATTGGTTGACTGACAGATAAGAAGGCAGGCTTGTCCCTGTTCTCCTTCCCCTCTGGTGTTAGGTGTTAGATTTTGCAAGGAGGCTAGTTGGGTTTGGAAGTGAGAGGTGGCACTCTCCTTCTGATAAAGTAAGAGTTAGCGAGCAGTTGAGGTAACACTGCTTATTTTGTAACAGGGTGAGCAGGATACGCTCCCTATTTAAATTTTAATATGGCTGTTATGTTCATATTGTGATAAATACATTTTATGGTTAATGAATTAATTTTATGTTAAGAATGTTGCTGAATAAAAGTCATTATATGCTATTTTGGTGTGGTGTGTTCTATTGTGGAAGGGGATGGGGACAAATAGCTTGATCTTTTTTTACTGGCTGTGTTTTTGAAGATACAAACATTTAAGGGTTTAATATTTGGTTCACTTATACCCTTGAAGGCAATCAAGCTAAGGTGTGCATGTGTGCATGTGTGCGCGTGTGCGCGTTCGTGCGTGCGTGCGTGTGTGTGTGTGTGTGTGTGTGTGTGTGTGTGTGTGTGTATATACGTATATATGGATCAGATTATCAGAGCTCCAAAACTTTGACATTCATATGGTCAAGATCATATGATTGAAGTTTCAGAACTCTGA